>NC_054538.1:24403282-24603282 GCF_017654505.1 Polyodon spathula
AATGTGTTCAGTAGGAAAAAATCTACATTAGTCAGACTTTACTGTTCCCTGTCTTGTTTAGTCATGACAAACTCCATCACCACATTCCCTGACTAAGCACTGTGACTTTTGTAGACTGTGGATATGTGGTAGTGACTGTCTTCTAAAACTAGATGTAGTGGTGCTAACAGTACTTTTAATCACATCTGACAAGTTATTTTTTGACATTTTAAATGAAAAGGTTAGACAAATAAACTGTTGTTCACTCGGTGGCTCTAGTGAATACTTCCTGATTTCTAAAGAAACCTCAATTAAAATGTAAGTGAGTAACTTTGTGTTTTTATTACAGGTAGTGTTGAAGTATTTGCCTCAAACATCATCAAGTGAAGAAACCCAACCTTGCCAAGGCCTGCCTGTGAGAGAAACTTGAAGCTTGCAGTCATGTTGGAGGAGGATATGGAGGTGGCCATCAAGGTGGTGGTTGTAGGAAATGGCGCTGTTGGAAAATCCAGTATGATACAACGCTATTGCAAGGGCATTTTCACAAAAGATTACAAGAAGACCATTGGTGTGGATTTTCTTGAAAGGCAAATTCAGTAAGTAAATTAATCCTTACAAAGTTTAACAATACACAATGTAGGGACAAAAAAATACAACTTTTTTTTTTTTAATTGATTTTGCAATAGCTGTAGTTGAAATCCTATTGTACAAAATATATTTATTAAAAAAAAAAAAGATATATATTGATACCATACAGTGTTAAACATGAGGAAGCTCTAGGGAGTTTGCTGTAAAAGCCCCAGTGGTTGGGAGTGGAGGATGTGTTGTTGCTTTTAAGCTACAATTTACTTTCTGACTTCATAGCTTGTACTGCAGTGTTTCTTGACAGATTTATAAAGTGATTTTGCTTTTTGTAAGTCTTTTTTATCATGTACAGTAGATCATGAATAGTGTGACTAGGAAAATGCACACAAATCTCTTCAAGTACATATATTAATTGAAAAATATTTTGGTAGTTTACCTTTTGGTAGTAAATGCCTTAAAATGAATTGTAACTGCTGTGTACCCAATAAAGGACTGACTCTACATAAATCTTGCTATTTACGTACTTGTGTTTGAGGCTGCAGTATCAGAAGCTTTGCTTCTATAAGTAGAAACCAGCACATCAAAAAATAAGTCTTTTAAGTTTGACCTTTTCCAGTTCAAGCTAGACTTGTCTCAAATAAATGTCAGCTCTAACACTTTTATCCAGGTATAATTTTACTTTATTTCAGAGTAAAAAATTAACCTTTACCATATACTCATCACTTTTTAGAATTCTGTGTAACGTGATGGCTGTGTTTGACTGATGCTGTATCTGTTTAAAATCTTGCTTTTTTTTACAATTTGTTTCTTTAAAAGGCTTTTTAAAATGGTTTTAAACATGTTTTTAAATTTGTTTCAAATATATTTGTTAGATTAAAAGTGACTTAATAAAATCCATTTAGATTTTTTTTTCCATTTTAAATCTAAAAATATGTTTGATCACTCTTGGAAAGAAAAAAAAAAAAACACGTAACGCAGCAACTACAGTATCCCCATAGAGGTTTAGTTATTGCTGGGTTAATGTGTTGGGGGTGTCGACTTTGACCTTTTTTAACCTTATGTCTCGTTCAGGTACCCAGTAACTCTCTTTTGATATTTCAGTCCCCCAACCATGTTGATGCATTTAACATATATGTTTGTGTCTGGATTCGCTCAGTATGTCTCCTTTAACCACATATTTATGAATCTTGCGGTTGATGACATTAAAACTCCATGTTTTAACACTGTGTGACGTTTGTGAATAGTCTTCTATATCAGAGATTCTCAAACTGAGGGTGACTCCAGGGGTTCAGCACAATATTTCTCTCAAAAGACAAAGCTCCATTTATTTACATAAACGCCACGGTTAGGTTTTTGGGTCTGTGTAGAATGCAACCCTTGCTATCCCTCGGCATCAACTCTATCATACATTTATAATCTTCATTCCAAATGCATGCTCTAGCAGAATATACCCTCAATCAATAAAATTGGATGGTTGTAAAGAGAACATTTCACATATCTGGACTCAGGTGGGGGTCCACATTCAAGATGCCTAATGTGGGGAGGGGGGACTTCAATTTGAGAATGTATACAATATTGGGTAAATAAGTGTGACAAGTTGTTCGGACTCAAACTGAGAATTGCATTACAGCAGGTTTAAATTGGCTTTCTCTGGCATGTGTGATTGCCTGCTCCACAATTAGAACAATCCATGCTGCAGCCAAAATAACTTAAATTCAGAAAATAAACTATGAAGTATTTTGCACAAACTATAAAGTATTTTTCACAAGTCCTGATTTTAAAATTTACTAAACGCTGCACATAGTTTCAACAATTCATTTCAAATGTGGGGGGGGGGGGGGGGAGTTGCCAAGTTTTCGCATATTGTAATTTCATCGGGCAGTGGGGTATTAGTAGAACAGGAAAAAAATGGATTGCGCAAGCACAGTAAGCCAAAAGGAAGGCGTGGCAGCAGTTTGATTAAAGGGGAGGTTAACTTTTCTATCTGGTCATTTTATTTGCCAGATTGTATGGTAATGTGTTCATACATCACTTTATTTTTTATTTATTTATTTTCGGTCTGTAAAGTATATGTCCGATGCAAAGTGCTCAGTTATGCTGTAACTGTCTTTATACAAGGCCTAGTGTATGACGCTTGTCATCTTTTTTTCTGCCTATAAAATGTTGTAGTTAATCAGATGTAGTTGATGTGTGATTGTAAAGATTTATTTACTGTCTATTGAGGTTTTACACATCAAAATGTTGTCAACCTTTAATTGAAATTAAAATGTTTTAGTTATATATTCTAATGACATACAATCATATTATTGTACTATTGCAATGTATATTAATATTTTGTCATTAGGCCTAGCGTTAACTCTTACAGTTTACAAAGACAAAACGTTAACATCCTAATTAAAATAAATAAATAAATAAATCAAACAAGACATCAAAATTAGCAAATGCATTTAGGTTTTTTTTTTGTTTTGTTTGAGTAGGAACAGGAATCTTGGCATGTAGCCTATGTACCTAGGTTGGAAAATAAAAATGAGTACTGTCTGTAAAAATAAATGAAGAACAAAGCGCATAATAAATAATACAAGTGCATTAGTGATTGCTATGCATCGTGGCCTAAGTTAGTAACCTCAGCATGGAGCTCAAAGCTGCCTTCCACACATAACCTGCTGGCGTCATGTGACTGCAACCCCTCACTTGGATTGTTTACATCACGTGGATATGTTCTTGTCCGTCCTCATCATTATTCAAATGCTGGGGACAAAATAGAATGTACAGATCTGTACAAAACGGTACATTTCTATTAAGATAGTGGAAATCATTTAAATAACTAATGTCAGAAAATATTATAGGAAAGTTGGTGTTTCTTATGTATTTCACTTAAAACCAGACATTTGGGCATTTGGGCTTGTTCATTCCTGCCACCCGGACACAGATGCCAGTTCCGAGACCATGTGGGTCAAACCCGTACAGGTGGCAACCCTAGGGATAGCCAAAAGATGTTGTACCATGCCCACACAGCATTGAAACACTTGATGAAAGGCAACTTCCTTTGGGAAATGCCACAGAAAACTAGGCCTGAAAAGCAAGAAATGCTCCATTTTATTACAACTAAAAAGCAACCATGTCATCAAGCTCCAAACAATTTAGAAAATGTATCTATAAAAACAAGAACATATTAGTTTCACTTTCTTATACAGTTGGATTGTGCAGCTCTGAAAGCATGAACATCAAAGACAATAATTATTCAGGGCTTAAAGTTAAAAAGATGTGAAGGGTATCAGATGTTCCAGGCATCAGAATCTTCATTAAATATTCCTGTAAAGTAGTTCCAGAATAACAAAAAATAAACCTGTAGGGATTATTGCAGTCAGGCCTCCAAACATGTATTTATACACTGAGCTGAGACATCTGTTAGTTTGTGTGCCCTGTGAGAATTCTAGGAAATGAGCACAGGCTCTGTCAGGAAAGATGGTGTTCAGATATGTATCAATTATATATATATATATATATATATATATATATATATATATATATATATATATATATATATATATATATATATAAATATATATATATATATATATATAAAATAAATATAAATAACTGCATAAACTAAATCTTTGTTTTCCTTCCTACTTCTCATAAGTGTTCTCATTCCCCAAAATACTCCAGCTGCAATATGTGAAGTATACTTTGTGCAGTTTATATTGCATCTCTGCCCTTGCTTTATATTAATACACTGTATCTGAATTCCCCGCCCTGTTGCATAGAACCTTCAGGGATTTTGACTTAGTAATTTTGGGTACATGAAATACACTATGAGAAATCAAACTCTTTCAATTTCAGTTGACAAGCTCGATAATTCTGCTTTCAGGAAGTGTTGGGGGGGGGGGGGGGGGGGGTACGCATCATGCACATGGGAGGAGTCATACGCAGAAAACACTCAGTCATTATCATATAATAGACCTATCACCCCAACTCAACACAACACGACCATCATGACAGTAAAACTAGGCATAGTGAAGCTTTCTTCCCTTTGTATAAGGTAGTGATCAGCAGATGTGTCAGCCGCACGAAGAGCACAGCGTGTGGTTTTCACTAACTCTACTGTGCAGAATAATTTTTATTTTTCTATGGGTAAATATCGGGACTTTCTTCCTCTTCATTGGGTCGTGGGCATTTGCTAGGAAATCGAGAGTGCCCCAGCCATATAGGCACTGTTGGCATGTAAGAATTGCATTTTTTGGGAGTTTTTTTGTTTTGCTTGAAGTACCGTACTGCAATACACCCTGTTCTGTTCAGTATTTTTTTTTTCAATAATTGTTCTGTATTTTTTTTTTTTTTTTTAAGATTTTAGATTACAGTGACTATAACAAAGGCATCATACACACACCATATTGTATATATGACTGTGGATAAGTCTAAAACAACATACAATCTATATTGGAGAACAGAAGGTATTTCAAAGTATGTGTTTGACTTATTTAGAGCACATTGTTTAACAACACTCCCTCTCGTAGAACTGACCAAGTTCGATATTCAGTAATGAATATGTCTAGACCCAGATACAGCACTGGCCACGGTATGAAAGAGACTGAACAAGAGAAATAAGTACACTGCAAAACTGGTTTAAAACTGATGTCTGTATAAATTGTCCATAACCGTGCACTGATTTAGTTAAAGAAATGTGTAAAAAAAAAAAAAAAAAAAAAAAAAATTGTATAACTTTTGAGAATATTTAGTAGCCCTTTCTAAACGCACACATATGCAAAAACTCTTAATTGGGTATAGACCGTGCTTCAAGCCCTCTGAAAAATGTAAATTAGAGTGCACTCGTTAATCACCAATATCAGGAATTGCATATTCTGCAAACTAAATGAGCAGGCAGACAGATTGAATCCAACAATGTTCAAGTTGGTTGACATGTCAGTGGTCAGTTTTGGTGCAACCTTTTATTAGGTGTTTCTGCTGTGTGTTTACAGAGTTAACAATGAAGACGTCAGGTTGATGCTCTGGGACACTGCAGGGCAGGAGGAGTTTGATGCAATAACAAAGGCCTATTATAGAGGTAGGGTTGCTTGAGATTGAAAAGCAGCAGAGTTATATTTAGCACAACTTTAAAAGAACATTGTCTCCAACACCATTGCTTTTAACTGATAAATCTGAGTATGTGGGCGGTCGATTTTAAAAGAACTTGTATTGCAGTAAAAGTGTAATCCAAGCATTCAGTAAAATATTAACTTTCAGATTTAAATTACAGACAAAGATTGATGTTTCAGTAAGTGCGTTCGTACATTTAAACGGATTTAAGGTTTTTAATAAAAGTCATGATTTAAAAAAAAAATACATATATAAACTTAATTTAACAGGGGTCACAATATAAGGGCGTGCATGATGCCCCCGGATAGCCCAGAGATCACCGGTTCGAGTCCAAGCTATTCCACTGCTGACCGTGGACTGGAGTTCCTAGGGGGGCGGCACACAATTGGGTGGGAAGGGCTTAAATCGGCCAGGTTGTCCAAATTAAAAAAAAAAAAAAAAAAAAAAAAATGGGTCACAATAAAATCTTGTAATACTTTTGTTAAATAAAGTTGTACAATTATTGCCTGGATGCTGCCATAACCATTTCTAAATTCACGTTTGATTTGTAAAAATAGTTACTGTTGATTTCAGTGTTTGGTTTGCAGTCCACCTGAATTAAGGTTGTGTTTTCTATATCTAAGGTGCGCAAGCCTGTGTTCTAGTGTTCTCTACCACTGACAGGGATTCCTTTGAAGCGATCCCCAGCTGGAGAGAAAAGGTGGAAGCTGAAGTGGGAGACATCCCCACAGTGCTAGTGCAGAATAAAATTGATTTGCTGGATGACTCCGTAATAAAAAAGTAAGTCAAACAAGACTTCTTGTTGAGATACATATTCCTTCTATAAGCAAGGAATTGCAAAAAAAACCCTGGTTCAGACCAAAACATTTTTAAATACATCTAAATGTTGCTGCATTTGATTTGATCTGAGGTAGTACTTTGATGTGAAAGTGTTTTGATTTATAGTGGTATTTGCATCTGTCCTTGCTATTGCAACACAACTGTAACATAAACATCCACCCAATATAAACATCCACCCACTATAATGGAAAGGAATGGCAAGTAACAGACAATGTGCTACAGTTTCAAAGCGTTTCCTCCATTTCCTATTTTTAGAGCAGAATTTCACATTCATTTGTATCTTCTAGAATTGATTATTGTAATGCCCTATTTTATTGAGAAAGACACTGTTATTTTTTTTTTTTTCTTTAAGTAATAAACCGCATGAGAATTTATACACACACACACACACACACACACACACACACACACACACACTGGTTTGCAGAAGTATTCACCCCTACCAATAATCAGTCACATTTTTTTGAATTACAAATAATTTATGCACACCTTTTGCAGCAGTTACTGCTATGAGTCTGTTTGGATAGGTCTCTGCTAGCTTTGCACGGTAGGATGGTGACATTTTTGCTCATTCTACTCGGAAAAATTGTTCCAGTACTGATAAGTTTGTTGGGGATTGCCGATGGACTGCAATCTTCAAGTCTCGTCATAAATTTTTGATTGGATTCAAGTCAGGACTTTGACATTGCCACTCAAGAACATTGATTCTCTTCTTGTTCAACCACTCCCGTGTGGCTTTGGCTTTGTGCTTCGGGTCATTGTCCTGCTGAAATGTGAATTGCCTCGCCAGTTTCAGAGTCTTGGCTGACTCAAACAAGTTTTCCTCAAGGATTCATCTGTATTTTTCACCATCCATTTCTCCCTCTATCCTGACAAGCTTCCCATTACCTGCTGAAGAGAAGCATCCCCATAACACGATGCTGTCACCACCATGCTTGACAGTTGGTATGGTGTTGACTAGGTGATGTTCAGTGTTGGCTTTGCACCAGGCGTAACACTTGGAATTTAGACCGAAATGTACCATTTTTGTCTCGTCTGACCACAAAACCTTTTTCCACATGTCTGCAGTATCATCTACATGCTTTTTTGCAAACTTCATACGTGCTTATTGAGTAATGGCTTCTTTCTTGCCATCCGTCCATACAGGCCAGCTTTGTGTAACGACCAGTTAATTGTTGATGTGTGAACACTGACTCCCATCTCAGACACAAAACTTTGTTGACCTTGAGATCTGTCAAGGTCATTGTTGGCTTCAGAGTGACATCCCGGACCAGTTTCCTGCTTGCCCGGCTGCTCAGTTTGGGAGGACAACCTGATCTGGGTAGTGTCTGGGTGGTATGGTGCATCTTCCCCTTCTTATTGATGGACTTGTCTTGAGAGGGATAATCAGCTCCTTTGAAATTTTCTTGTACCTTTCTCCTGATCTGTGCCTCTCTATCCTTTTTATCCCTGACTTGTTTTGAAAGCTCCTTGATCTTCATGGTTGCTTTGTTGGATCACTATGTGAGTTGCAGCTTGAAAGTCTTTATATACCTGAGGGAAATTAACCACTTTGAGTACACACAGGCTAAAACCATTTCACAAATTTTGTGACCTTTCAGACAAGTCAGTTGCACCTGAGCTGATTTAGGACTGCAGTAGCAAAGGGGCTGAATACTTATGCAACTGAGATTAAACTGTTTTTCTCTAAATATTACTTATTTATATTCTATATGCATTTTTAGCTTTGTCAATGTGGAGTAGTTTTTGTAGATTCTACATGTAAAGTAAAATCTGAAAGCGTTGTGGAGTACACACAGGTGCCAACAAAATGTGAAAACTTTGCAGAGGGGTGAATACTTCTGCAAACTGGTGTGTGTGTGTGTGTGTGTGTGTGTGTGTGTGTGTGTGTGTGTGTGTGTGTGTGTGTGTGTGTGTGTGTGTGTGTGTGTGGTGTGTGTGTGTGTGTGTGTGTGTGTGTGTGTGTGTGTGTGTGTGTGTGTGTGTGTGTGTGTGTGCGCGTGCGTGCGTGTGTGATGTATATATAATATAGTTTCCATGTAGGTGTTTTGCTTTTTGTTGAAAATTTTAAAAAAGTTGCCAGTTAATGGTTTAAGTGGTGTGTAGTATTCTTTTTCAGTGATTTTTTTGTATTCTCTTTTATGTGTACCTTTTCTTCAAAACCAATTTGCAGTGAGGAAGCAGAGGGCTTAGCAAAGAAGCTAAAATTAAGATTTTATCGTGCTTCTGTGAAAGAGGACCTGAATGTAAATGAAGGTAAGCCAGGTTCACCACTGGCTACTTAATGTTTTTTTAAACTAAACTGCTAGGGGGAAATCTGGATTTCTTTTTCACATCATCTTTTTTTTTTAATAACTGCATAATTTTCTTTCTTTCTTTTTTTTAGTGTTTAAGTATCTAGCTGATAAATACCTTCTGAGACTCAAGCAACAAACCGCAGAGGAGCCAGAACTAGTTTGTACAACCAGCAATAAAATTGGTAAGAACTTTTCTTCTATAAGAAATCTTGCATAAGGTTAAGATTATCCCTGCACAGGATGTAAAAAAAATCATACATGGATTATGAGGGTTCATTCATTTGTTTAATACTAGAACAATCAAAACATCTGCTTACCTATAAGGACCGAGGAGTCATTTTGACCCCTACTGTGTTATTGTTGCCAGTGGTGTGACTAAAACACCATTCTTATTTCTGACCATATCATTTTCTACAACTGACAGGACGGACCTCTTCTGAAAATGTATTATTTTAGGACAATGATATATACTAATTATGGACCGGAGAGGAGGGTCGTAATTATTGCCCCGAGGGAAGACCAACAGAGGGCTATAATGCCCGAAGCCACACCCTAGAGATAACAATAGTCTTCCCAAGGGGCATTTAATTTTTCACTGCAAGCTGAGTTTGCAGTACACATTTAATATATAAATCAGTCAAGAAAATAAGTGAGGAAAGGTTGGATAGTAAACATGACTATATATTTTGCTAACTAGTATAAATAAATAAATGACAGAAAATGTTTTTGAAGTTCATACCCAATAGTTATTGAAGTCCTTTTGGCGTACAGCTCTGCATCTGGCTTCCTGACTGCTGCATAATACTCTCTTAGTAGTGCGTTTAGAACCTTGGTGTCTCATTTGTTTACATCGTCAAGTTAAATTTGTTTGAAAGTCAAAAAGCAGTGACATTTTAACCCTTTATTTTGGCAATTTCCGTGTTAAAAATGCTCTTTTTAGGGGCCCCCGAGTGAGTGACGCTATGCGGGTGAGTGAGATGCAGGCATTTTCCATTGCGAAAGCGTACTTAATATTTGCAGAAGCCAGGACAAAGGTTATGCTTCGTACCAATCCTGCTTTTTTTTTTAGCTGAAAAGGCATTTCATGACCACCAGTCTGTGGAACTGGAGGCTTTCCATCTACCTCGCTGAGCGAGCACTAGCGAATTATGAAATGGAGAGGTTTCAAAAGAAAACGACAACGAACAAAATTCAGATATGTCGGCGTCTTTACAAGAAATGAACAGAGAAGGTATGTCAGAAGATGAAAGCGATCAGGGAAGTTCAAGAAGGGCTAAGTTGGTTACAGCATGTTCACATTTGTAAGTAGCAAAACAACATACAAGTTCAACCAACAGTGGGCTAAAAGATTTTCCCTGGCTTAAGTTTGACAATGTTAAAAATAAATAAATAAATAAATAAATATTGTTTTGCACGCTTTGTCAGAATGCAGGTGAAGTGGTGGCAGGCAAGACTGCATTTTTAACAGGGAGCCAGAAGTTCAAATGTGAAAATGTATTAAAACGCAGTGCTTCAAAATGGCACGCAATGTGCAGAGAGGTATACATCCAGAAATGTCAGCCACACCATCCCTTTACCAGAAACAGGCAAGTAGCACATTCTGAGGAAGATGCTACCAAATTAAAAAAATTATAAAAGTTGGAAAAACAAAAAGTTGTCCATTTCTAATTTTGTTGATGAACTGCACAAGTGTTTTCCAAGAAAGGAAGGGGAAAAAAAGATTTGTAGATCTTAAACAATACATTTTAGCAAAGTTGTATTATTTATTTAATTTTTTTGTGTGTGTGTGTGTGCCCCTAAATGTTTCAGTGAGCGCCTACATTTTTTAACTTAGGCACACATGTGCCTAAAAAAAAGTTAACATAGAGCCCTACCTACACCAGGCTTCAAGACTCAGATGAAACATGCTAGTAAGTTTCTGTTTTGTAACTGCCTGTGCTTAATATTAAAAATGCTTTGATTGCGTGTTTTGGTATGTTTCTGTTGTTGTGGTTATTTTGTTTTATTATTGCTATCTTACATATTGGACACTATTACATTAAATCCTGCTAATCATTGTTGGTCATAGCTTACTGGTGGATCACGGAGCCCGTTGAGATCCACCAAAATGGATCACAGTGTTTGGTGTATTGGCCAACACTGCTTTTAGTGATTGTCCTTATGACGTTTTCCTAAGAGTGTCTTTTTCCTTGTCCTGCGACCATTGAGACCTTCACCATGCAATACTTGACCTATGGTTGAAATGGAAACCCCAGTCCCACTAGCAGTCAGTTCACTTTGAATATCTATGACAGTCAATCTTGGATTGTTATTAACCTTCCTCACAATTCTTCAACTTGTTCTTGGTGAAAGAACCTTTTTTCTCCCAGACCGAGGGAGAGTTGTGACAGTACTTGGAAATCGTCTTGTATCCTTCTCCAGCTTTATGACAATAAATCATTTTCTGCCTAAGGTCTTCAGATAGCTCACTTTTTGCTCCTATTGACAGCTTGATAGCAGTCATCCTATGCCTAACCATTTCTAGTCTCTAAGAATGTTCACCTACAATCCAGCATTTTCTAGGCTTTTCCAGAATTAGGTTCTGTATTATCATATTGACATTTATAGCACCTTATAGACAGCACCATCATAGCATCAAAGGATATGAATACTTTTGAATTGGCATTGTTTGTGTTTTGCAAAACAGTTGCTGAGATAAATTCTATTTCTTGTAACTTGTTTTTCCTCATCCACAAAAGCAAATCTTTTGCTACAATCATTTGTTTTCAAGAAATTTGTAGAAATTATAAATTTCCATTGGGGTATGTAAACTTTTGACTACAACTGTATATTATTAAAACTCATGGGAAATAATAAATGTTATAATATAATTGTCAAATACATCATATTTACAGCATTTTTCGGTTTATATGGAGCAGGCTGTCTCTCCACATTGTCAAAACTGTCTTCCCCTTTAGACACTAAATGCTGATCGTGGTCCTAGAAGCCCACTTTAGTATGATCTTGTTAACACAGTTACGGTCTTTTAAAGGGTTAAATTTAGGTCTTTCAAATTTTAGGTCTCCAAATTTGTATCAAAAAACTGCATGAACCCTGTATTTACGACATCTGATTGAGTTAAACAGAGATTGTATATGGTTTTTGCAGCTGAGGTTTTATAAAATTAATATTGTGTGAAACATGTAAAAGGTTTGATGAGTAATATTACAAAAACTGTTTAACTAGCCTCATGTGTCTTTGTAAATGCATATTTTATTAGATTTATTTTATCTTAAATTTGAAGGAATACAGTACCTGTATTTCTATGTGTTCAAACACTACGTGTCAAAACGTTAAGGATTTTTTTTTTTTTTCCAAAACTTTTTTGAAAGCAAATTCCAAAAATACTTTACAAATTAAACTATTAAGAAACCACTTATAGCAGCACAATATTTTAAAACAAACTGTGGTTCTGGTAAATGAATGACCTAATTGAGCTATATCAAAAGCCCTTTCCTCCTCTTTCTTTTCTCACAGGAGTTTTTAATACAGCTGGTGGAAGTCACTCTGGTCAGAATTCTAGCAATCATAATGGTGAAGTCATCAGTCTTCAGCCAAATAAACAGAGGACCAAGAAAAACAAAAGCCCATTCAGCAGTTGCAGCATTCCCTAGCAGATGCTTTTCAGTTCTGCCTCTTTGTTTAAGATTGTGCAGTTGTTCAAACCATCAATGGATAGTCTCCGAGCTGCTTTCTGGGTGAACAGATTGTGGACAAAATGACTTTCTGTTGCGCATTTTTTGCTGAAAGACTTAACAAGCTTTAAGTGTAACCCCCCCCTCTCCACACTCACACACACACACACACACACACACACACACACACACACATACTTGGCAGGTGCCACTTGCTGAAAGATACGCTGTAATATCTGCACTGCACCTTTGTCTTTTGTAAGTGCTAACGAAATGTACATTTTATATATTTTTATGATCAACATTCCATACTCTTGCTAAATATGAAATATACAAACGTGGTACAGTGTATATGTAACATTATTCAAAGATACAGCTTCTGACAACAGAATGGCACAGTAGACCCTTACACGCACATTTTATAGATGCGTACTGCTACATACAAAACTTAACTAAAATACCATCTGTGCATTTTACTGTGAAATAGAGCTTTTTGATAAAGGTATGCATTGAGACTGTTTGTTTGGTTCTGAACATTCTTTTACTAAATTTGACTACATTTTTTGATATTCTGTGGATAGACATTACATATACAATCCCCCTGTTAACGTTAAGAAGATCAAGTGCTATTGTTTGTTTTGAATTTTATATTTTTACATTTATCTATGCTAAATGAATATAGGTAAAAATATGAAAGTATAACTTTGGAAATTAAATGGTTCCAAATCATTAAAAAAAATTGCCTTCTTTTTAACCAGAATGTGTTTAAATTGTGTGTCCGTTTCTGCTAACATTTAAAATTTACTGGTAAGTTGCTGTCAAATGTTTTAGGTCGTTCACACTGGTTTAAATTGCACCAGAGTGCTAACAATCGCAAGACTATTTACCAGATGCAAGACCAGTTTTGAAGTTCAGTAAAGGTTGTTGGGTTAAAGGTACACAGTAACATAACTGTATGTATCTTATGGTTTTAATGTACAATTTAAACTTAGAAACACTAATAACTGAATGTCATGCCCTTTCCAGTGCTTAACAACATTGTAATTTGGATTAAAGGATTACCTGAAATCGACTCATTGCATGGAAGAAAATTTCCATGTCAGAATTTGTCTTTTTTTTTTTTTTATTATTTTTTTTTTTTTTTGCAGATTTTTCATTCTTAGCCCTCAATAAGCAACTTGGACAGTTTTCAAAACAATTCTTGCTTTATTTTAAATTCACTTTTTTTTTTTTAATGAAAAAATGGAAAATATATATTTCAATAGAACCTAAATAACAATTTGTTTACATTTGTAGCATTACACCAATATACATCACAAGATAACCCTTTTTTTCAATGGTAGCATTATATAAGTATAGATTGTATATGTGTGTGTGTACATCATATAATATATAATATATATATATACACACACATATACATATATATATAGAGGTAACATGATTTTTGTACTTGCAAATGCAGACGATTAGCTTTGCTTGGTGGGAGGGGCCGGACTGTCAAGCACATTTCTTGGAGACTGCTGCCATGTGCCAGCGAAAAACAAAACTGCAGACTAGTAGCCTATATTCTTTAAATTTATTTAGTGAAGCACGTCTAAAACGTGTTAAACTTTGCAGATGCACATATAACATCCTGCACGCTATTCTGACGGGAGTGACAAATTTGGACTCTTGCACTCCCGTGGAAATCGCGGGATCTATTCATTAACAAATTACAGCAGTCAAAGTGGCGTTCCTGTGGATTAGGGAGGGAAAACAGCCAGAGATTGTTTCTACACATCGCTCTACATCAGAAACTAACAGCCAGTTGCCCAGTGGGCTCAGACAGACACCTGCAGGATTGGTCTTTGTCTTCCAGAGGCCGGTAGCTCGCTAACACGTTCTTGAGTTCCTGGGTGTAAAAGAGAGACTACTGAACTTCTGGTTCTCCTGAGCTGTGTGGGGAATTGCTGCATTGAAGGCAGAAATTAGGGAGAAAATCTGGGGCAAAATAATTATATTTTATAAAAGGTGTTTATTTTGTAAGAAAGTTTGAGTTGGTAGTAAAATTCTACCTGCCTTATCTAAAGTAAGAGATGATTTTTATCTTGCACTTTGTTGGTCCACTCCAATTGGTTTGGGATAGGAAGCCCAGGGGTGAAATTCTACCTGTACTCCGTTTCAGGATTTGTAAACTTGGTTGCTTTTCTAGAAAGGAGAATTCGTCCATAACCAATATGTCATCAGCAATCGCATAAAAGCTGTTATTCTTTCATGTTGCTTCTTTTTGTTTCGGCTACTCAGTCAAGCGCTGGGAAGCCGAAATGGGAGTTGAACACTTAGAGCCTGGAGGAAGGGCTTCCACAGATTTCTTGAGGTTTCCCCCTAAAAAATTTAAAAATATGTAAGTATGAGGTTTTTCTTCACCTGAGTGCTGACCAGTTCATATTTAGTTCTGCAGGGTAAGTGGTCGGGTTGGTGAGGCTGGGCTCTCCCCCCGTGCAATCATGTCTGGTGGACGGGCTGTTTCTCAGCTGATTTTCATTAAATTCAATGTTTGGAGGATAGGTGGCAGGGCGCTCTGTGGAGCACGTTAATCTTTTTGGGGGGAGGTGGCCCATAGCCACTTCCTATCTGCAGCACTGGGGTGCATGTAACTGTTCATGTTTTTCCAGCCAGCCTCCCGCAGGTAGCCATTGGGCACCCACGGACAAGACCTCTGGCCAAATTTCTGCAATTCCAATCATCATCATTCCTTGCGGATTCTGCGTGCTGAATTATTTAATCTGTTTTTCATCCAATGCGGATGCATTCCATCCACTCGCACAACGTTTCTCAAATGCTCGTTTCTCAAACAGTTTGTGCTGCTTGCATTCTATTTCCTCATAGTGCCTGTTTCTGTTAGCTACTATTGGCCACCATTAAAATCAGTATAATCACTGCATGTTTATTGGCCGAGCTATCATTCTGATCAGATTAAATTTTGGCATGTCACAAATCTCCGTCCATTTTGCTTTGTGTCAGTGCTCATTGCGTGGCCAGCGGGTGAATGAACCGATAGCAACGGCCATATAGTCTGGAATGCAGGTGGGTAGCCATTTGAAATCTAAACTGATAATCAGATTTAAATGATTAAGTTGGAGTCTGCAGGGCTGTGTAGCGATACTGAATTCAACACTTAGAATCCGTAGAATGGTCAGCAGCGTTTTGTCAGCTGTGTACATAAACAAAAAAACACAAGACAGAGCAAGTGCATGGCTTGGGAATTAAATAGGGATTTAGCAGATATTATTGTCAGGATGGAATGGAGGGGGAACCCTTACAAGAAAATAGTCACCATATTATGGTTTTATAGTAGTCGAATGGTTCTTGCATGTAATTTATCAATACAAATATATATATATATAAAAAAAAGTAACACTTTATTTCACACACTCTTTTACCTGATGAGGCATTCCAACATACAGTTGTAATAATACACAACTTGCTCTATAGCCACATATATATTGTCAAACATGTAAAATGCATTCTTTATGAACATGTACAGAAAAAATAAGGCATTTAAACTAAACTAATGTAATTTAAAGGGTTCTGCAGTACATAAATATGGACACCTTATACATATACTCATATTACAAGGATTATTCACATTTCCTGCAAGCTTCTTCCACGATGACTTTATTTCTGCATCTGAGTGGAAATACATCAAATATGAGCAATATGCACTTCACATCATATATATCTCTATAGTTATTCACATGCATGATGCAAACAGAAAAACACACAAATGCATTGCATCATAATTGGAAAGATGCTAAAATGTTTGTCCTGCACCTTAACAAAAACATGCATTTTAAGGCTTTGACCCAAAATGTGTGTCTGAACAAAAAAAGTATCCCCAGGATTTAAATATAAAAACTACAATTTCAAACACTTCAGCTATATAGCAAAAGTAGGGAGGGAAATGAATGCAGATCACACACCCTATCATATATTGTTCTCCATTAAACTCAATTTCACTGCAGTCTTCATGTCGTCATCACTATCTGTAAAAAAAAAAAAAAAAAAAAAAAAAAAAAAAAAAAAAGTCAAGTTATCAAGTTTATCAGTTAGTTTTAGCTTCTGCAATACAAACATATTTAGATTTAGGCTTTTGGATGCTTCCACCTTAACACCACATTTCAGATCCCCCCCACAAAGAAAATACAAAGCACTGTTTGATTGTATTAGACAGCTATTTAAATCATCCCATTATGATCTCTGTTGCAGCCAAACCTTTGCCAGTGTCCGTAATGCTGTTTAGCAGTGCACACATCATCTCCCCTTCCAGCTGGTGAGGGTTAAGGATAAGTGTGGTCCGCATGGTTTCAAGAAACTGCAGCTCCAACTCATGAAAACCCTTCTCTCCAGAAAGAATGGTAAATTGAATATGCTTGGGCAGCTGTTCATCAAGTCGGCCAGCCTGCAGAAAGAAAGACAAAAAAAACATTACATTGTCCATCTAAAAGTACATTTTGAGCGTCATCGATGGTGCAGGATAACAAACATATGCCAAAGTGATACAGACAAACGACATATAGGTATAAACTCATTGCTATGAGTTGCCATAAATACCTACATAGGATAATTGGTGAAAAAGATTCATCGTTTCACCAAAACAATTGATACCAAGAATAAAAGTAAATAGCTCAGCCAGTCCGGCGTTAGCGTTGTGAAAAACGATTTTGCAGTATTATGACATTCCCTGAACAGACCTACATTCACAGTTTTGGTTTAGGGCTGCAGTTTCTTCCCAAAATAATTTAATGCCATTTAAAATTATGGAACATAAAATGCCTGTTTATTCTAGCTACATACAAAAACCCACTCATTTAAAACATGTATGTATTTACACATGTATTTTTTGCTTCATTTTTAGTGGAGATCAGGTGTACTTTTCTTGTGAAACATGAAACCAAATAAATGAATTACTTACATGCTTGCTGATGGTAAAATCATCTGCATCTTTTCTATCACCGCTTCGTGGATGAAGGAAGAAACATCCAGTGTTCACAAGATAATTGTAGACTTTGCATTTGTCTGGTGTCCTCCAAATGTTCTTCCCACCTGTAAAAGTTGGAACTGTGTTGTGTACAAAATCATTAAACTTAACATAACCCATAACTAACAAAGTTTGCTAACACCAACCATAATGTATGGCTGTTATAGCACTCCCTAAAAACTCAGAAGCACCTTCTGTAAGTGGGGCATTCTTAATATTAAATACTCAAAATGCAATGGAAATACTAATCTTCAATCATCAGTGCCCCCCCCCCCCCTCCATTCAATCTGAACAAAGACACATTTTGTTTAGGTTATTTGGCTGCCTTACCTTTAAATCCCCAAACAAATATGCCCTGGTTTAAGTATCCTGGCAGACGACTGAAAAAACTTGGCCAGCTGTCTAGATCAACAAACACAATGTGGGTCGTGGTCATGAGATAGTCCATGTCTGGAAGCTCATGCCTGGACTCTTCCTGGGCAGGTTTCTCACTCTTCTCATTTTCTAATTGATAAAATATAACTTGTTATAGTGACACCATAACAATGTATAGGATATTGTTATTGCAATTTTAACTCAATTATATAAAAACAGTCATAGGTTTATTTACTGTCCTATCCCTGCCTTTGTTTAACCACTTAAAACAGCAAAAAAATTAATCTTCCACAGGTGAACTTTTAAATTAAATGAATATCAGTTACTTGTGGGGGAAAAAAAACAAATCAACCTACTTATGCTCATTGTGTGAGGACTAAGTGAAGTGTTGCTGCTCAGATGTGGGTTAACTTGGTTGAGTGATAAGCAAACTACCTTTCAATCCTGGCAGGATACCAGATTTGGATGACTTGACTGGTGTGGAACTTGGCCGTTGTTCTTCAGGCATAGGTCTGGCAGGAACACCAGAAGAGGTGGTTCTGTTTTCAGGGCTCACAGTACATCCAGCCTGGGGAAAGCAGTGCTTTGAATGATAGTGTTTGTGGCCACCAATAAGATCAGCCGACTTCTTACTGCATGAACCACAGCAAACGGAAAAACAACTTTGTTTTTTTGTGATCCCATGAATCTCTGCAGTATGTTTTTGCATGGCTTCCAGATTTTGGGTTGTTGCTATACAAAAGCTACATCGGAACCACAGCTTGCTCTGTTGAATCAGGTTTTCCAAGCATTTTTGGTGAGCGATATGTTTTTCTGACTTGTTAGAATAGGACACCTTGCATCCACAGGACATTTTGTTTTCAAGGTCTGTAGCTGCTTGGTTTTGGAGGGGAGATTCATTTCGTTCTGCCACAAATACATAATCCTTGCTGTGGTATGACTGGTAGTGGTTTAGGAATTCTTCTTCATTGTCATATTGCAGGCCATCACAAAGCCCACAGAAGTACTTCACGTCAATCTCACCCTCGTGTTCATCCTGAAAGTGACGATAGAGGGTTTCCACTTTCAGGAAACGACGTTTACAGTGGCCACAGACATACTTTTGGAACCTATGGCTGTTCATCTCTTTGCAGTGATTGTATACAGCTTGTTTGGAAACAAAGAGCTCCTCACAGATCCTGCACAGCCATTTGCCGCTGGGTGCAGGGTCTGAGATGGCCGGACTTGGTGTTGGAATTTGTCCTGTGCTACCGCTTTGTTCTGAAAAGGTAGTTGATGATTTAGATGTGGAGGGAGAAGACACTTCGTCGAGAACCTCTTTCTCGTAATAAAAACCATGTCCACTGTGGAACTCCATCACATGGGACATGATATCCTCTTTTCTAGGCATTTCAGTCTTGCAGCTTCGGCACCAAAACAGGAAGTTGTTCAGGTGTGCCCCACCATGAAATCGGCTCATGTGTAAACCAATGACAGCCGGATCCCCAGCTTGCTTTCCACAAACTGCGCATTTGTAGAATATCTTGTTAATTGCAATAATGTGCTTCTCAACCGCCACCTCTGTACTGTATTGCTGGTTGCATTCACAGAACCAGGCTGACACCACAGATCTGGACCCAGGGGAGATTGTTTCTTGGCTATTGCCTTCACTGGATCTAATGCATTTTGCACCAGAGGCCCCTGAACCATTACTCTCAGGTTCTTGCTTCAGGTGTCTCTTAAGCAGAGACGATTTTGGTCTGGAGATATTCAACACCAAGCGAAGGTCAGAGGGATTTTTGCTTCTTTCGTAGAAATCACAGAATAGTAAGACAGCCTTCTCCATGGAAGATACAACCTCAACTTTATGCTGAGTTAGATGTTCATGGCTTTTCATCTCAGTTTCACCCATGAAGAGTCTGGAGCAGCCTAAGCAATGCCCCTTTACTCTGAATACCTTAGCAACCTGGACAACACTTTTGCGAGAGACAGCTATTGGGCCAGCATTTCGGCATCTAGTTCTGTAAACAATAATAAAAAATAAATAAATCAATATTGTTTTATTCATGAAACAAGCATTTTAAAGCATGTACACAACGCCACAAATTTGGCACAAGTGTGCAGAGCTGGAAAGGGACAGCACAAGAGACTGAGAAAGGAAGATGTAAAACAATTACAAAAACCGTGGAAGGAGAATCGGTGAACACAGTAGCTAACTAGAGAGTAGTAACTTCCCAGGCTATATTATTAATACAGGACTACAGGCCTGCAAAAAACACCTTGTTGGAATTTGAGGTGGGGGAAAAAAAAGTAAAGCCCAGTGTCTACATGTTGAACGATTGTAAAAGTTGTTGTTCAATGCAACATTACAATTAAAATGTAAGGCTGTAGTTAATGCATTCCCCACGTTAGCATTAAAAGTTGAAAGTACTTCTGGACTAAAAGGTAACGTTGCATTTTACTCATAGTGTCTAAATTGGAAAGTAAATTACTCAATGACCCAAAACCTTATCTGAAATGTTGGGCTTGGGAATTCTGCACAACCCCATAGGGGTTAACTGAAGTGACCATCTTGAGGTTCCGGCAAGAGAAGGATCAGTCCATCTTACAGTATGCATCCCTGATTATAGAATCATGTATTCTGGTACCTGCAGCCATCACCTTATATGGATACCACTGCAGGTACATCAAGGGTCCTCATAATAAGAGTAAAAATACAAATAAACATACAGGATGCTGGGACTGAACAATAAAATAACAGTTTATGTTATAATTATTACTTTTTACACATTACATTACCCAGTATGTTTTAGTATTTGCATTATTTTTATGTTACTGTGTTTTTCAGTTGTGTTTAGTGAAGGAAAATGCAACTTGGCTGGCTCTGATAAGTATAACCGCTGCCGTGGAGAACCTAGCCCCCTATTTCCCATAAGATCTAGTATTTACCAACCATGGGGGTTTTCAAGAACCTAACCCCCGCGGTTAACGAAGTATTACTGTGTGTGTGTGTGTGTGTGTGTGTGTGTGTGTGTGTGTGTGTGTGTGTACACACACTATATATATATATATATATATATATATATATATATATTTAACACACACACACACAGTCTAACTTCACTATAACGAATCTCCTTTAATGATCCAAGCAGCAATAACAGTTTTTTCCAATGGAAATTAGCCCTATTAGAACAATCACTTTACAAAATCTATGTGTTATTCTCTCAGTGAAAACAAAGACCTTGGTAGGCTAATTCGGAGTTAAGTCTGATTCATAGATAACCTATTGTACCGCGAATCATGTGTGACTTGCATGGCAACCATGGCAAGAGCTGCGAGGAGGCAACACGAAAAATATGAAGCAATCAGGATGTTTTTCAAGAGAAAGGACACAATTACTGCTGTATTCAGCATGTTAGTGTACTTTTTATTTTTTGCATTTCTTCACAGTTTTCTTTGAAATATACATTTTAAATGTTAATCAATGTTAACTACTGTATACTGTATAAAGATGTTCAACTAAATATGGGCTTTTCTTCATTATTCTGATACAGCAGATTGCCAAACCCCAGATACTAAATATTGTACAGAAATTAAATCTGAAAAGAACTGACTTACTATAAAAAGTTAATTTGCCTGCCATGTTGAAATCTTTTTGTTCACTGTTGTTACTGTAAGGATGCTGACGACAACAATACAGAGCGGATGGTTTTTTAAAATTTAAAATTCTAGGCTTTTCCGGTCATCTAACATGGGATGATGGCCACTCTTCTTGGAAACCAATTGGTTGAAACAAACCGTGAGGTTTATAATTCAAAATAAATAAGTTTACCTAAAATGTGCCGTCACCTCCATGTGCGAGTTCAACACCTGCTTACAAGATGTACACTTAATCTGGAAGGGAACATCTTTGCATAAGGAGATCAGAAGCTTCTTGGCATATGCTGGAATAGGAACAGGAGCTGGAGTATTTTCTGTTTCTGTCACAAAAGAAAATAGTCAGTATACACAAATACACAGCCAAAAAACAGTGAACATGGCATGTATCACGATGGCTCTCTGAACTTAAGGGTCAAGACCATGGGTGTCCAGCATAACATCTACATTCCTGCAAATTACTCCATGCACTATATTTAAGATACCAAGACAGAATTATTTAGTGACTAGTCCATACCTTATTCCTTTGAATTTAACATGCAGACCAAATTACCCACCCTTAATTTGAGGAAAAAATAAAACATAAAAAAAAAGATTAACTTACAAAGACACATCCTCTAATTACACATACAAGTGTCATTTATACAAAGGAATGCTATAAGTTTTTGCAATAAAATGCAACAAACTCATCTATTAGGCATATTGATAAAGCATATTGTATATTCGGGCAGTCACATCTTTTGCTGGTGATTTTAATACACGCAACACTATACCTGAATTTAAGATGCAGGCCGTTTTTTGAAAGACAAATTGGTTTTAAAAGTGCATCCTAAATTCAAAGGAATACGGTATGTCTCATAACAGTGATGTACAATTTTTTAAAATGAAAATCAAGGAGTCACTGTTTAAATTTCTACAGGGGATTCTCTGTACACTTCTTAATCTTTGTACTTATTTGTGGTTCAGATTTATTGCTTTATTTGTATTCAGTTTAATAACTTGTTTTTATTGTTTGTTACTTCACATTCCCTCAGTTATTGGAGTTAACCCTGTCACACATGACGATTACTCTAATAGGAATTTAGTAACTATGAAAACACATCAGATGGTTCTGAAATAGCACAAAAGCAAACAAATCCAAACCTACCGCTCAGTTTAATAGACTGCTGAAAGTGATTTTTTGCAGACATGTGCTGCAAACACTCATCCCTTATATTGAAAAGGAGGTAGCAAAAGGGACAAGCAAAACACTGCACTTCCTGACAATGCTGAGTGCTGGAATGCCCATCTGCATCCCCAGATTTAATCTGGAAAAAAAAAAAAGGAAATGAATATGCATACTCTTAAATTCTGTAATTATAATCATTTGTAGCCAAATAGCTTTAGGGATGCTTTCTGGGGACAAACTGTGAGCATACAACAAACACAGTTCCCATTGGTCCTTAAACCAATAATCTAAATAACATCACTGTTTGGACATAAAAAAATAAGGCATTTGTAGGTGCATGGGTCAGGGAGGGTGCAGTTTTATTGATTAAAAAGGACTTAAAACATGGTCTAACCTTTGAAATTATTTTAAGCTGATTCTGTTTCCTAATTAAACTCTGAAAAAACTGTTAATTACAAAACAATGCAACTTGTTTTTACCTTCATATATTGACTGATCCAGACTCTATTTTGTTTAATTTTTATTTCAGGAGGTAACAAACTATGTTAATTGCTCATCACTGTTCCTAATTGCATTTCAATCTCGCAGTTGCCTAGTTTATCGTTGTACTTTTGTTATTTTCACTCGTTTAACCGAGTTGTACTGACAGATTTTTTTTTTAAGCATAAAATACCCAGTACAGAGTGTAAACTGATAGCAGGTCCATCATTTAAAATTTGATTTCTAGCAAAGAAAAAATTACCTTAAACCCAGTCTTTAATTAGTAGTTGTCTTTATTAGGATGCACAGGCAGCTTAACAACTACTAATTAACATTTACAGGGAGGTAGAGATTTGGAAAATAAACCAAAAGTGAAAAACATCAATAGATTGTACTTAGGACTACAGTGTAGCATCCATTGAAAACAACCAAACACTTGTCAGAAATTAAAATAAGTAAAAAGCCAAAGTAAAAATAGTAACCAATTTAAAAGAAAACCAACCCATCAATTTCACCAAGATGTTCACAGAAAAAGCGAGCCATCTGATAGTGTATGGTTACAGCCATTACCTTAGTATTCCTATGGACATTATATTGATCCTCAGATGGGTATCGCCTGCAGCAAGCAACACATGCAAAGGAAATTGATGGAGCTCCCTTGAGTGCAATAGTGGGATCACAGGGAGAATGGTCAAATCTAAAATGACAAAACAAAACTGATATTTCAGTCAAACAAAAAGCTTCTGGTTGAATCTAAAATACAATATACAGTCAAAATCAGGAATAAAGAAAACATGCAACAGAAAATAAATGTGATGTGTATCATTCAATCACACGCTTCCACTTACAGCTCTGGTTTATTTTATGAAATAACTGGACGATATGACCCAATGACATGGATTGGGAGTGGAACATATACATACACCGAGTGTACAAAACATTAGGAACACCTGCTGTTTTCATGAAACAGATGGACAAGGTGAATTCAGGTGAAAGCTATGATCCCTTATTGATGTAACCTATTAAATCCACTTCAATCAGTGTAGTTAAAAGACAGGTTAAAGAATGATTTTTAAGCCTTGACACAATTGAGACATGGATTGTGTAAGTGTGCCATTCAGAGTGTAAATGGGCAAGACAAACAATTTAAGTCCCTTTGAACGGGGTATGGTAGTAGGTGCCAGGAGCGCTGGTTTGAGAGTGTCAAGATCTGCAATGCTGCTGGGTTTTTTACACACAACAGTTTCCCGTGTGTATCAAGGATGGTCCACCACCCAAAGGATATCCAGTCAACGGCAGGCCAGTGGTCAAAAACGGCTCATTGATGAAAGAGGCCGAAGGAGGCTGACACGAATTGTGCAGAGCAACAGACGGGCTACAGTTAGTCAACTGATAGCCTAGTACAACATCGGTGCAGAAAGACCCATAAAAGAATGCACAACTCGTCGTACCTTGACATGAATAGGGTATGGCAGCTGACGACCTAACAGAGTTCCACTTTCAGCAAAACACAAAAAATTGTGGTTGCAGTGGGCTAAGAACAAAAACACTGGAGGACTGGAAAAACATTGCCTGATCTGATGAATCCCGGTTCCTGCTGTTTCATGCTGATGGAAGGACTAGGGTATGGAGAAAACCACGAGTACATGCATCCATCATGCTGCGTGTCAACATCAGGCTGGTGGTGGTGGTGTGATGGTGTGGGGTGTGTTTTCATGGCACACATTGGACCCCTTGATAAAAGCAGAGCAACGTTTGAATGCAAAAGGATATCTGAACACCACTGCCAATCAGGTGCATCCCTTCATGGCAGCAGTGTATCCATCTGCTAATGGATTTTTTCAGCAGGATAATGCCCCATGCCACAAGGCTAGGATTGTCCAGGAATGGTTCCACGAACAGGGCAGTGAATTCAGCTTACTGCAGTTGCCTGCCCAGTCACCAGATCTCAATCCAATTGAGCATCTGTGGGATGAGATGGAACAAGCTGTTCGGAGTAGAGATCCACTACCAACCAACTTGACAACTGTGGGAAGCATTGGAGTCAACACGGGCCAGCACTCCTGTGGAACGCTTTTGACATCTTGTAGAGTCCATGCCCCGATGAACTGAGGGTGTTCTGAGGGCAAATGGGGGGGGGGGGGGGGGGGGGGGGGCAACTCAATATTAGGAAGGTGCTCCTAATGTTTTGTACACTCTGTGTATATTTGGGAGAAACTGTGAAAGTAGCATGCAAGTGAATAAAGAGAACTATTCCATTTATAAAGATTGACTTTTAAAAGTTCAACACTGAAAACTTGCCTTTTCAGATGGCCAACTAGAAGAGGCCCATTATCAAACATTCGATTGCAGTTCATTATAGGGCACATAACTGGCTTCATATTTGGCAAGGTTTCACATCTCAAAGAACCTCTGGATCCAGAGTTTATAGAGCCTGGTCGAAGACCTGTATATAAAAAAAATAATATATATAACTAAAAATATATTAAGCTTAGTACATGCTGCATGTTCAAGAACAATGTTTACAATTCAGAATTAACTCATTTATGGAGGTATATGTTTATTTTAATCTGTACAATACCTGGCATTTTCAACCAATGATCAACACATCTTTTGGCCTCCTCTTTATGAGAATGTCCTTGGATAAATTCAAGTTCCTGCAAACCATGAGCATGCTGAGAGTCCATCTTCTCCTAAAACCAAAAAAGTAGTTCTCCATGAGCCGTGTCTCTTGACTGGGAAAGGAAAAGCTCTTTAAAAAATAAAAATAAACAAGCAGCGCATATGACATGGTAGTCTGGTCAGTAAAGCCCAGGATGCCCGCTGCTCAAGCAAAATGAGTAAAGCCCTTATTGTGCATACCAAAGAAAACTAAACAGTTTTGTGTGTGTGTACACACACACACACACACACACACCACACACACACACACACACCACACACACACACACACACCACACACACACACACACACACACACACACACACACACACACACCACACACACACACACACACACACACACACACACACACACACACACACACACACACACACACACACACACACACACACACACAGGCTCTCAAAAGTATTCACCCCCTTGGACTTTTCCACATTTTACTGTGTTACAACATAGAATCAAAATGGATTTAATTAGGTGTTTTTGCCACTGATCAACAAGAAAAAAGTCCATGAAGTTAAAGTGAAAAATAAAAACTACAAATTGTTCTAAATTAATTACAAATATAAAACAGAAAATAATTGATTGCATAATTATTCACCCTCTTTGCTATGACACACCTAAATAAGCTCTGGTGCAACCAACTGTCTTTAGAAGTCACATAATTAGTTGAATGGAGTCCACCTGTATGCAATTAAGGTGTTTCACATGATTTCAGGTTCAATACACCTGTCTCTGGGAGGTCCCACAGTTGGTTAGTACATTTCCTAACAAAAACTACATCATGAAGATGAAGGAACATTCAATGCAAATCCGGAATAAGGTTCTTCAAAAGCACAACCAGGGGTAGGATATAAGAACATTTCCAAGGCATTGAATATCCCCCAGAGCATAGTAAAGTCCATTATTAAGAAATTGAGACAATATGGCACAACTGTGAATCTGTTTAGAACAGGCCGTCCTCAAAAACTGAGTATCCTGGCAAGAAGGGCACTAGTCAGGGAGGTCACCAAGAGGCCTATGCAACTAAAGGAGTTACAGTCTTCCACGGTGGAGCTGGGAGACACTGTGCATACAGCAACAATAGCCCTGGTGCATCACAAAACTGTCCTTTATGGGAGAGTGGCAAAAAGAAAGCCATTGTTGAAAAAAACTCACATCAAATCTCGGCTAGAGTTTGGCAGAAGGCATGTGGCAGACTCTGACCAAGTGGAAGGAGATTCTATGGTCTGATGAGACCAAAATAGAGCTTTTTGGCCTCAACGCTAAGCGATATGTTTGACGCACATCATCCTGAGAACACCATCCCTACCGTGAAGCACGGTGGTGGCACCATCATGCTATAGGGATGTTTCTCTGCATCAGGGCCTGGAAAGCACGTGAAGAGAGAGGGCAAAATGGATGGAGCAAAGTACAGAGAAATCCTGGAGGAAAACCTGCTGAAGTCTGCCAGAGACCTGGGACTTGGGAGAAGATTCATCTTCCAGCAGGACAATGACCCCAAAAATACAGCCAAAGTCACACTGGAGTGACTTAAAAACAAAAAGGTCAATGTCCTGGAGTGGCCCAGTCAAAGTCCTGGAGTCGCCCAGTCAAAGCCCAGACCTCAATCCAACTGAGAACATGTGGAAAGAGTTGAAAATTGCTGTTCACCAAAGGTCCCCATCCAACTTGATGGAGCTTGAGCAATTTTGCATAGAAGAATGGGCAAAAATGAAAGTGTCCAGATGTGCAAAGCTGATAGAGACTTATCCAAATAGACTCATGGCTGTAATTGCTGCCAAAGGTGCCGCTACCAAATATTGACTCAAGGGGGTGAATACCTATGCAATCAATTATTTTCTGTCTTGTATTTATAATTCATTTAGAACAATTTGTAGATTTTATTTTTCCCTTTGACATTATGGACTTTGTGCTAATCAGTGGCAAAAACTCCACTTTGTGTTAATCAGTGGCAGAAATGTGAAAAAGTCCAAGGGCGGGTGAATACTTTTGACAGCCACTGTATGTGTGTGTGTGTACACACACACACACCTCAGTTTGAATACAGTTAACATTAAATTTACTGCATGCTGTGTGATTCTTTGTGACTATTGCCATATTCTTCATTAACACAGCTGTACTTGTTTTTTTTAATTTTTAATGTAATAATTCACAATTAAACTATTGTGACATTTGATCCAGGCACATACATATTCTTTTCAGTTGTTAACTCAAGTCCTTTGTATTTTTTATTTTTTTTTTATACAATTGTTAGTGCATTTTATTGTTGATAAATGCCTATATGATAAATAGAATAAGAAATTAAGTTGCCGCTTGCTCCACTAGTTAATTATATTACAAGTCATATGTATTGTGGCTGTCCAAGTCATGACATCAAGTGGCATTCAATTATGTAACTCGTGCAAAAAGTGTTGTACAAATTGTTCACTCATTTTTTACTGTGTTTAATTACCTTGTATATTGTCTCCCCTAAAATGTAATTGATTATTTGCCTTGTTTGTACAGTTTTAAAACAAATAAAACATGCAGCACACAGATAAGGGGTGCAATTAATTTCTGTAATATTAGCATAGCAGTTACAAGAAATTTAAAAAAAACGCACACAACAGAACATAATGGGGGGGGGAGGAGGGATCATTTCTGACCTCTCAAAAGGAAGCAACTGCTGTAATTTCACCATAGCTACTTCAAACCAGAAGCCCCAAGAGACATTATAGGCAACTTTGAATAGGTGATCACCTGTAAACCAGTGATCTCAAAATACCGGTTTGTGATCCACTGGTGCTGCCAGCCTGTTAATATGGTCACAATACAATTTTACCTTTAAGCTATCAAGAGAATGTCTTGACAGCTTTAAGTTATGTACCTGTGCTAGAAAATGAAATGTAGCAAATATGAGCGATTTGTTAAGGTTCTCTTATCAAAACAGGGATGTATTAGTGATTTATTGGTACACTACTTTAGTACAAGGCCTTTATTTTTGTACAGTATAATTAGGGGTGGGCAACAATATGAACTGTATATCGATATTATCAAAGTCTTCCAAAACACAGAAAAAAATAACACAACTGCAATATCAAACATATATACAGACATTTTATTTATTTATTTATTTATTTATTTATTTTAAATCCCACGATATGGAAATTATTATAGATATAGAACGATGGCGATATCCTATCAAAATATCTATATTGGTGCCCACCACTAATTATAATCCATTCATATGGTTACTGTATATTACCATTGTGAGAATGACATTTCAATAAACGTAACTTACCTTAAAGGCTTTGTTTTTCTCTTCTCTCTCCTGTTTCTCAACAGCAACATGGCGGGCCAGTCGATCCAGTGTAGAAGTAACTCTTTCCTTCTGCCTGTCAATGTGGTCTTTTGGTCTCACTTTACTCTGAAAAGTTAACATGAACAACAGGTTGAGACTACACAGCTGGTAGGTCATAATGTCATATTTCTCAATGCCAGCATGAGATAGATGAAATAAATATTGGACCAGCAGCACTCAGAAGTACACTCACGCTTGTCTGAAGAGATGTACCCGCCTCATCTTCATCACTAAGCAAATCAATGCATTCCAACACCGGTCGAGAAACACTGTCCTATTAAAATAAAGCAATAACGTAAAATATCAAGGATGTATTTATTTCTAAACTTAAAACTACAGAATAAAAAATAAAAAAAAAAGGATTACAATATTTCAATTTAAAAATACATGGGAGAAACTTCGCCTTTGCATAGATACACTTAACAACAGATCAACTAAACAATAACAAGCCTTTCTGATCTCTTCAATCCTCATCCAGTAATGGATCAATTAAATCTGTACACTCAGCACCTCCACTTCCTCCAAGATACACACTGATGCTAGGTCAAACTGAGCAAGGTCAAAAACGGATGCTGCAATTCAACTTTCCGCAATTACAATTGCTTTAAATATTTTGTTCAAAATGATGTTTAATGTTCCTGGGAGACTTGGTGGTCCAGTGGTTAGAGAAAGGACCTTGTTACCAGAAGGTTCCCAGTTCAATCCCAGTTCAGCCACCTACTCAATGTGTGTGATCCTGTGAAAATCACTTAATCTCCTTATGCGTTGTCCTTCAGATAAGACGTGAAACCGAGGTCCTATTGCAAGTGACTCTGTAGCAGCAGTTGTGATGCACAGTTAACGCCCTGGTCTCTATGTCTCTTTGGATAAAAAGCATCTACTAAAATAACTTCTTAATGATAATAATAATAATATATGGAATGGGAGAAATTGCTATAGAAGTCTCAAAATAAAGTATGGACAATGTGTAACTTGTTTATATTCTAAATAAAATATCCTACCTTCCTTGCATGTGAAGAGCAGACAAGACCAACCCGTTCAGTCCCTTACAGTACTTTTTGAAAAACTCACTGTACCTTTTTGAGGTTGTAATATTGTCAATGGTACAAAATACTTACAGAAACAAACTGCACCTCATCTTCGCTGTCACGATTACCAACAGATTCTAAACTGTCATTTTTCGACATCATTACATGCATACGGTTATCCTGCAACAAAAGACATTTGAAATTGATATGGGTACCGTCGGTACACTGGACACTCGGTTAAAACATAACACTAAGAAAAACGGTACAGTTCCAAGTCGGGTTGCCACCTGTCCCCGTTTTCCTTGGACTGTCCTGGTTTTGGTGTACAGGGATTTCAATATGCCTTGCCTAGACACTAGAAAACATCGGTTGAAATATTAATGATCCCGTTTCTAATCTCATGCTTCCATGTCTATGTAGATTACTACAGCAACACCGCAATGCACAATATTAATTTGTTGTCAATGCTATAACAGTAACATTATCAATGTACCTATTGTCTGACTATACGACTTCTAGAGTTTCACTTTCAACAACCGTACTTCCGTTACAGATGTCACGTTTGTTTGTACCTGGCCTGAGGTTGCAACCCTAACTCAAATAAGTAGGTTACATATCACTTATTTCCATTTCGTTCGCTATCATCACGTTGTCGGAAGTTATTACAAATGTTGAAGTTATAGCTAAAATAACAACAACACATAACTGATAAACTGGATACCAGTATACAGCGCAGGGCCAACTTTGCTGATTAATATGGTAGTTAGTTACCATAAAAAAAAAAAAAAAAAAAAACAGAAATGCACAATTAGTACAAAATTGGAAGCGCAATTTTAAAAAAAAAATGTTAATAATTTAGAGAGAAATGTATGTAAACAAAGCAATGCAATAGACAAAACTGCATACTCAATAACGAGGCCTTCTTGCACACTGAAGCTCAAACGTTACAGTTCTCAGACATCAATATATGCCCGAAGGAGAAACTGCTTCTATTCAAACCAACAAAGACATTTTAACAACAAACTATGACAAAAAATAATAGCCCTAATCACAACACAGTACCTCCCGCTTTAGAATGTTGCAATGCAAGCACGGTGCAGCTTTTCCCGGGGCTCGCTGGACTTAAACTTGTGCGAGAGAAGAACGAACCACGTGCCGAGCACAGACCTTTGGGTAATTGAGTTTTTTCTTCATGTCTGGCTGGATTATGTTCCAGGAGAATATGACAGCGACGACGAAACCTCAACATTTTACTTAAATTTTCAAAATGTAAAAGTTGTATATATATATATATATATATATATATATATATATATATATATAATAATAGATATATATATATATATATATATATATATATTATATATATTTATATATACGTATAATTCTTTAAATTTACGTTTGTAGATCTGGATTTTAAAATACGTATCAAGCGCACAATGAAAATACCAGTAATTAATATGGAATACCTTTGTGTTGACGGAGTACAGTAAAAAGCAGTAATGAAGAAAGGGATATTATTTTTAACAGAGCACTGAAAGTTTCCTGGCATGATGGGCGGCCCAGTTGTCGGCTTGCCCAGAGGAACTGTTTACCACACAGCGCCCACTATGGGTTAAATTGAATAGTTCAACATATACAGTATATGCCTATGTTTACTATAACTTGTTGGTTATATAATTTGTTGATATAAATTGACTGTATTTCAAATACATTATTATTATTATTATTATTATTATTATTATTATTAAAGGCATTTTGGTCACAAAATGTCAACCAACTCCAATATATAAGGGCAGTCAAGTGGACTGCGCCGGAACATCGTGGGTTTTAATTTAATTTAATATGAACATTTTTATTACATTTGACTTGGTATAGAACACTACAAGTAGAACAAAAGTATTTTTAAAAGTAAGGACAACATCTTTGGAGGAAAAGGGCGACAGAAGCCACATACAGTGAATAACGCAATATGCTGACAGGCCACTGCGCCAGTCGTTAAAAAAAGGTGTAATTTAGGGTAATCACAAAATAATTCTATACAATTTATAATACAAAGTCCCAAAGACTGGTACTGTTTTTAGACAACCTATAATCTACCTTTGCACGGTTTAATTCTTACCAGTTAACGATGACACAGTTTCCTTTATTAATATTATCTTCTACAAATCCCAGGATGTTTTGATCCCCGCTTAAAAACACAGGTTCTAATGGATTGAGGCAGAACTAGTTCTGGGCTTGACACCTTTACATTTCTGTACTGCAGCTCTGAACTCATGCTCTCCAGCATCTAGCTGTAATAAAATAAATAAATAAATAAATAAATAAATAAAACCCTGCTGCCTCTGTTTTGTAATGCTGAGTCAGAGATTGTTCTCTTACATTTATTGTAATCATACCTCAAAACTGGGTTTGCAGCTTTTGGGCTCTCGGCATCAGAATCAAAGCGATTTCCTTGGTAACACAGAAATGTGTTAAGATTTCAATCAAAACCGAATTCCAGCTTCTAAGGTTGCAGCTGTGGCTGCCCGGCATCCCGTCCTATGATGATTGCTGCAGCTTTTTTGGTTTTGCTGAGACCTTACAGTATCCAGTGCGTCTTGTTGTTGTTATTGCTCTTATTGGGGACTATTGCTACAATTCTGTTTTTCTGCTGCTGGCACCGCAAGCTTCGTAAAGGCAAACATCCTGTTAAATCAGTGTTATCTGGTCGTTCAAGGAGTCGTGGTATGTACGAAATTCCTCTATTTCCATTGACGTTGTATTCCACGGTTGCAAATACAATTTAAAATATATATGAAGACATTGCTCACATTTAATTTGTAAGTATAATCCATTGCCTGTTTTGTATGTTTCTGTCGTCGCTCAAGCCCTGTCTGAAATGCAATCAGGGATTCTGAAAGCACAGTCCAAGACTGCGGCAGCCGTTTTCTCCATCTATTCGAAAGACGGCTAGATGATTGATGTTTTAACCTATTCTTACATTCCAACTTTTTACTGACTTAAAACTAGCTAATTATGTTTGTATATTTGTGTCTGCGTTGTTGTATTTAATTGCATTTTATATTTACAAATATTTAGAAAAAATATAGATGATTACAAAACTGTATTATCACCATCTTGTACAGACATGTTCAGCAAATGTTAGAACGTTTGTCCTTTTTTCCAGAAGCTGGTCACCGGTCGCATCATTTTCGATCAGAGGTAAATTATTTATTTTCTCTTAGCTGTCAAGGCCATGACAAGTAGCTGTATCTTTGGTACACGGCTTATCTACGAACAAAAAAAGTTAGCTTAGGATATCAATTGATATGCCTAATTGATATAAAAAAGGAAATGGTATTTTATCATCCATTAAAAAGAAAGATTTAAACCGAACATAGGCATACCCCAGATGTCTGTGTTCTTGTTCTGTACACAGTAATCTATCTATCTATCTATCTATCTATCTATCTGTCTGTCTGTCTGTCTGTCTGTCAAGCCTTTTTAAATCAAAATATGTAAAACAATACTAGATTAACAATATGTAGTGTGTTAAATTATTTAAGAGTATAATTTAACTGAAGTGTAAAAGACTGGTATTGAAGATGTAGATATGTCAGTAGCTTGTTTACACTAAGTAAGAGTATAATGATATCCCATGCAGGCCCCCATATACTGTATAACTTGTAAATACTCTTGTACTTGTAGAAAACTAACGTCTACTCTTTGTTGTTGGCAGGGTTACAGACAGAGTCCTCGCTACCTCAGAAGGCGTGCCAGAGCTCCAGTTGTAGAGGAGACCCAGCCCCTGGTGGAAATTCCTGAAAGTGAGCAAGAAGTAGCAGTCAAGAAAAACAAAATCAAGAAAAGGGTTCAACCAGAATTTTATCACTCTGTACAAGTTACACCAACACGCAAACCCGTAGGTATTTTGTACCTTTTTTTTTTTTTTTTTTTTTTTTTGCTTTGGTTTGAAGCATTTAAAAGAAAAAGCCATTCTATGTTATTTAAAAAAAAAAAAAAAAAAAAAAAACAACTTAAAACAACTTAAATTAATGTATCTAAAGAAAAAAAGTTAAACTGTAGAGAAAGCTTGCAGTGATTCAATTCATAATTGAAGATACTACTACTACTACTACTACTACTACTACTACTACTACTACTAATAATAATAATAATAATAATAATAATAATAAAATAATAATAATCCATTATTTATATAGCACAATTCATGTACATTACAATCCAAAGCACTTTACATACAAAAAAAAAATTGAAAAATACAGTAATACATAGTAAGAAAAGAGTACAGTTATTAAATACAGAAGTAACAATAAAATTCAGAATAAAACATAAAAAATGTTATGGAAAAGCTGTATTAAAAAGGTATGTTTTTAATCGAGATTTGAAGATTGCAATTGAAGGTGAATCTGATAAAAGGAGGTAAGGAGTTCCAGAGTGTGGGGGCATTCAAACAGAAAGCAGCCTCTCCCATCCTTTTACCATTCACCCTCGGAATACATAAAAAGCCAGCATTTGCAGATCTCAGAATGTGTTCAGGCTGATAAGGAATTTGCCTATCATTTCGATATTGTGGAGGTAGTCCATTCAGTGCTTTAAAAACTAGTAATAGAATTTTAAAATCAATTCTGTAATGCACAGGAAGCTATTGCAATGATGCCAACACAGGCGTAATGTGAGCCCCTTTTTTGTTCTAGTTAGCATTCTAGCAGCAGCATTTTGCACTAGCTGTAGGCGTGATATAGCATGACTTGTAAGTCCAAAGCGTTACAGTAATCCAACCTAGAAAAAAATAAAAGCATGTACTAATTTATTTGCATCATCCAAGGACAAGAATGATCTAACTTTTTCTTAAATGATAGAAGGACACTCTAGTAATATATTTTATATATGGTTCAAAGGAAAGTGCAGAATCAAAAATAACCCCCAGGTTTTTCACTTCAGATTTACATTTGATTTTAGCATACCTAGATCAATATTTGTCAAGTCCATCTGTTGATTAGAGCCTAAAAGTAAGACTTCTTAACTGTAAGAAATTCTGTGACATCCAGCTTCTAATATCGGCTAGGCATTGATAGCTGTTGTGTCATCTGGTTTAACAGATATATAAATCTGTGTGTCATCTGCATAGCTGTGGAAATTCACCCCATGTTTACGAATAACCTCCCTGAGTGGCAGCATGTATAAAGAAAATAACATGGGAGCAAGAATGGAGTCCTGAGGAACATCACATGTAGATTCTCCTAAGGCAACAAAATACTGTCTATTCATTAAATAGGATATGAACCAGTTTATGACAATACCAGAAAGGCCGACCCATTCTCTCAGACGATTAATTAAAATCTTGTGGTCCACAGTATCAAAAGCAGCACTCAGATATAAAAGGATCAGTACAGATAAACACTTAGAATCTGTACTTATACGTAGATCATTTACCACTTTGACAAGTGCAGTCTCAGTGTATTTAATTGGTGATGCAAGCTTCAAAATTAAAAATACAGCCTAGTCACGCCTGACAGAAAACAAAACAAACAAACAAAAAAAAAAAAACAGCCAAATATGCATAATCATTTTGGAGCTACTTCTAATGCTGAAGGATGAGAATATATTTTGCTGAATTCCTTTCATTTTATTAATTTAGTTCATGTTCTTCCTCACATCTTCAGATTTGCGCTTGCTGTGGGCTGCACGTTAACTGCACTGTCCTCAGACTGTATGCAATTGGTCTTTGGATATCTACCAATTGCAATTGGCTTTGGTAGATATGCATAACTTAGGAATGACCCATGACAATAAGACTAAAATGGAATTTGACAGAGCATTTTATATTTTGTGATATGACTCCTTTTCATACAGGTTTTCTGTTGCAGAACATCATATTTGCCTAACCTGGTTATCTTATGATAATACATTTCTTAATCTGATAATCTATTGCTTCTAGTTGTTATTTTATTAGTGACTGCAGTAGAGATTTGAATTCCCTATAGTTGTTTTCTTTCTTTTGCTGGAAGTAAGGAGAACATGTCTTCATTTTCACATCAATCATACGAACACAGCAAACACATAAACATGCCATCCTTCTTCTGCTTCCATGTACCAAATGACTGTGGCCAATTTTTCAAGAATTTTAGGAATAACTCAATCATTGTATATTTATTTACGTATTATTTTTAAATAATAGATCAGGAATGCCAAATGAGGTAGTGGAGGATAACTGATATGCACAACATGACAAGGCTACGGGTATAGTGAACTTGAGTCCTTATTTAAAATGCTGTTGTTCTGAAATTAGTTTTGCTAAAATAACAGACACACTCCCCTTACACTTTTCTCTTTGAAACATGAAGACCTCCATTCACGTCATGTGTTAACAGCTCATTTAATGTTATTCAATAGGCTTAGCCAATGCTTGGCATGTGAATATGTTAAAATCAATAAATCAGTCTAGTTCATCCATCTAGTTAACCTTAGCTGTTTATTGCTCATTGCTTATTCAGAAAACATTCAAGCAGGGATGTTGCAACATCTTGGAAGCTTCATCAGAAGTCACACCTCAGTGAACTGTGCAGATATATGGTGTGATATACAATGTGGTTTCAGAACACCTGTCTTGTGAAGTATCACCTAGGACAGCCACAGTTTTAGGGGCTGCCAACAATGTTGCTTTCTAAACATTCCACCGTCTTAACACAAATGCGCTTCTCTGGTATTCTCCAAAAAGGACTGAAGTATTCTGTGTATACACCTCTTTCAATCTGGAAAATTGTCTTTGGAACATGGCGTCAGTCTACCACAACAACCAGAATTGTGGTAAACCAATTCCCTTTTGAGATTTATTTGACAGAAAATGCAAAACCAAGACAGTCTGGTGGCAACTTATTGGTCATGTTACGCTTGTCTTCCAATGCTAAGGCCAAACAGCACAGCACCTGGTCATGTCAAGTAAACCGTCCTTGGCTAAGACCCACCTTACATCCTGCCAAAATGTGTCTTAATGTAGCTGGCGATGAACACAAAGGACACCACGGATCCCTTCCAACCCATAGATTAAGGTTATTTGGTAATGGGAGGACATCATATGCTGATCCTGCTCTGTTCCATTGTCCATAGATCTCGTCAGCCAATCTTGTGTTGTTCCACACTCTCCCATCTCGTCCGTTCTCCCTGCTTGGCCTGGGAAATTGCCTTTACGCACCTCATCCTCATCCTGCTTTTGCACCACGTTGACTGCCAGCTTCCTCCGTTGAGCTGGGGTTGCTTTCTGCTATGTAGGTCAAGCTGAACTGAGACCAAGGCCTCCTGTTCAATGATGTACTTGCTCCATGATATCACTGATATGAAGGGCAGCTTTTGCATCTTCCACAGCTTCCTTTGCCAGCCACTTTCTACTAACATTTATGCTTCTATTTTCATAAATTTTGAATGAGAAAAATAAAAAGCTAAGATATTGTAAATTACGTTAATAAGGTGATTATTATATACCACAAGATTTTCTTCCAAATTCCAACATATTAGAAACTGTGTCTTCCTTATGAATTAACATTTGGCTTTAATAATAATAAGCATGCATTGTCTTTTTGTTTATTAATGTTGCAATTATTAATGGTTCATATGTACAGTAATTACACTGTTATCTATCTATCTATCTATCTATCTATCTATCTATCTATCTATCTATCTATCTGTCTATATAGACTTAAAATAAAGTCTCACCAACATCTTTTATTAACAGTTTCTTTAATGTTATTTACAATTCAGTTCAATCACATGTTTGATTGTATCTTGTGAGGCCACAGAAGTAACTAATAGGTGGATTAGTTTGGGCAATGGGGGTCTTTTTATATAGCTGTATAAATACAATAAAACTAGAGAAAGGAATGAGTTCAAATGGATGCTACTTTAAGATAATGGGGATTTATTTAACAGAAAAAATAAATAATAATTTTGAAGGTAAACGTATTAAATATATTTTAGATAATTATTTTGTATGTAAAAGTCTACATAGATTGCCCCTTAATAATAAACACAATCAAATTTGCTCTTTCAAATGCTTATAATTTGAATGTAACATTGTTTCCTGCCACCATTGTTCAAGGAAAAGGTGTTCTGTTTGGAGTATTAACCAAGTGATCATTGTAATAATATTGTTAAAGACAGAACATGTAATGACTGCACTGTTGTGGAATGGCACGGGGGTAGTCGTGTGACAGTCACTAGGGGTGTAGTGCTGCGGGGTCTGCAGGGAGTGCTGACCCCTCACTTCTTGGGCAGGGAGTGCACCGCTTCCATACTTCTTGTGTAGAATATTTAACTGTTTTGCTCCTAATATCACATGGAGATAGATATACATGTGTATAACCCATACAAATAAGCAAACAATACAATAACTGGACTAAACCATTCAATATACGAGAGGGTGAGGGGGGAGTGTTATGCATAGGGTTAATCATAATAATGACGGTGTTTCAATAATGTGTGCATTACCATATGAAACTGGTTTTGAAAATCTGTACAGTATTTATTTATTTATCTTTAATATAAATAGCTGTAAGTCTGGTGCCTTGTATATACTTTTGGTTTATAATAATAGCTCAATACCTGATTGTCTAAATTAGTAATGAATTGGTACACTTGTTAGCCCTGTCAAATACGGTAACTACTTTAGAGTAATGAGCTGCGATTTCTTTTCAATTCAAAGATGACCGCCAAACCATACTTTTGGGATATGCCTGTTTGTCAGGTATTTGCTGAGCATTTTATATCAAAGCCGCCGATAGGCCCCTCTGTGGAGTGACATCCTCGGTTCCACCTCCCGAGGTAATAAATAGTCCCTGCACGGAGACGTCAGTCTCTTTTGCCTTCTCAAACAGGTAGGTGAGTTGAGTATAACACTAACCTCTTCCAGTTGTGTGATTGACTCTTTAAGAGCTTTTTTCAAGTTTTTTTTTTTTTCTGTAGTTCCCTTGCAGTTTTATTGCTGGAAGTTGGCTTGACACTTCCCTGGTATCAGAAACTCGGCAGCTAAAGGCTGAGCTAATGCTATGCAACTGTGCTTTGTTGAAAAAAAAAAAAAACTTTCTTCAACAGTTTACAATGCACAGCAATTGTAGTCTGCTTTCTAACTTCTGCAGCTTGCTGCATGTGTCTTTCTATAATTTTCCTCTGCTTTTTGCAGCTGTAAAAAAAAAAAAAGGGCTCAAGGGCTCTGGGCGACCTCGGTACACCCACTTGCTGTGCGCGGCCTAGTGCCCCTGTCGGTTGTGTATTACTATATTTTCTCCTTTACTGCTTCAGTAAAAAAAAAAAGCACACTCCAGTTTTACTGTCGAGTGTCTGTGTTTCTACTGCTTTGCAGCTTTACAAAATAAATAAATAGCAACCAGGTGCATCCACCATTAGGCCCTATCTGTCCCTATTGTCACGTAGTTTAGCACATTGATCCACTCACCCATAAAGCGGTGGGTAGGTAACTAAAAAAAAAAAAAAAAAAAAAAAAGAGATTGTTTTTTTCTTTCTTGTCTCTCTTTCTCCCTTCTCCAAGTCTGCAGGCTGTGCCACCCTGCTGCAAGCTATGCTTTGCACCGGCCGTGTGCTGCACGCATTCCAGGGTCCATCTTAGGTGCTCCAATCCACTGCAAGCTTCGCGCTGGCATGGTTGTGTGACTGCACTGTAACTGTCTGCAGGCTACGCTCCACACCGTTGCAAGCTACTCACTGTTTCTGGTTGTGTGACTGCAAGCAGCCAAGACACAGACACACAGCCCAGTACCTTGGCGCTTTGCCCTCGGTACTTGGTGCGCCGTGCTTTGGCGCCCTAGTGTCTAGGCCTCGATGCCCACGGTACAGTCGGCTCCTCAGTGCCTCAGAGCCTCAGTGCCTCAGCGCTTATCTCCCCTGTTCATACTTTTGTACCAGCGGTAGAGGAGATCCTAGAACACACTCACAGAGAGCGAGAGGCGTATCAACAAGGGGGCTGTAATGCTCCCCTCCCATAACTCGGCACAGGGAAGGGGGAGGCAATGGTGTCTGGCTGTTACTACGGTAGCCTGGACGGTTCCAATCCCCACGACGCCATGGGGCGACCTAAGGCACCGCCTCCAAGCCTCCGCGACAGTTCCAGTGGAACCGCCCCAGGCAGCCTCCAAGGCAGTCTCCCTCCCAGCCTCAGCAGCCCCAGCTGGCTCCTCTGGCTGGATTCCCTCACAATGCGAGCCTACCTGTCTGATGACTGAGTGGCTGCCATTCGCAACTGTCAACAAGCAACTGGTTGCTTCACATGTGTCCACTTCAAATGTGGCTCAATGCTTTTCGGCTACACCCCAAGCGCTACAGACACCATCAGCTGATGTTGTCTCGACTCTGTTGAGAAGTGCTACACTGGTGGAGGCAAACCCCTCACCTGATCGAAGGCATAAGAATGGGAGTGATTTTCAATCGTCGAGTGGTGATGACGGACGCAGCCAACTCCTGTTGGGGGGCGGTCTGGGCAGGCAGAGGAGTCCGCGGATGTCAGTGGTTGCGAAAGTGAACCACCAGGGAGAGCTTCGGTCCCCGGGGTTACATTACATCGCCTTTCGGCTACTGATCTGGGAACTGAGACTCTTCCTGTCCATCCAGGCTGTACACCTCCAGGGAGTGGTGAATTGTCTGGTGGACCTCCTCTCCAGGGAGGGTCCTCACACATCAGAATGGCGACTGCACCCTCAGGTGGTACAGTGCTTTTGGGAGCGCTTCGGGGAAGCCCAAATCGATCTATTTGCCATGGCAGAGATAACCCATTGCCCCTGTGGTTCTCCCTCTGCAGCTGGGGAAGTCCACTAGGCGTCGACGCCCTAGCGCCCAAATGGTCCAAAGTGCTTTTGTATGCTTTCCCGCCTATACCACTGCTCCCTGCCTTCCTTGAGAAAGTCAGGAGAGACTGGATGACAGTTCTCCTGGTGGCCCCCAAATGACCCAGGAGGATCTGGTTTTTGAACCTCTGCCAGCTGCTGCAATGCCAGCCCTGGGAGATCCCGCTGCTCATCGATCTCCTCAGCCAGGTGAGGCACCCTCTGGCACCCAGAACCGGTCAGACTCCAGCTGTTGATCTGGCCCCTTGAAGGGGCCCTTGAGGTTGCATGCTCACACCACCAACACTAGATGGTGGTAGCGAGATGTCCCTCGTGCTGTCCGCTCATTCTCCCTCGCGACAGCTTTGGTATACTTTCACAAAAGTATGGTTTGGTGGTCATCTTCGAATTGAAAGGGAATAATTTCCTGAAAGAGAAGATGACAGCCACCTTTGCAAGATCGCATCACTCACATTTGTGGGTTCAATGCAAAAGAGACTGACTTCCCCGTGCAGTGAGTATTTATTTCCTCGGGAGGCGGGACTGAGGACGTCACTCCATGGAGGGGCCTATCGGCAGCTTTGATATAAAATGCTCAGCAAATACCTAATAAGCAGGCATATCCCTAAAGTATGGTTTGGCGGTCATCTTCTCTTTCAGGGAACTGGGGTTACATCCATACCATATCGTTCTGTTGAGTGTATGGCGAAACGGGGACGCCAGGCAGTGTGGTAGTGTTGGGTTGGGGAAGGAGGGGGTAGATAATAGCGACCCCTGACTTCTAAATATAGCACTACACCACTGACAGTCACTGCATCCTACTGTGTAGATGCAGCATTCACACATGCTCTAGTAAATATATTAAAGGAAAAACAACTACAAAAAAAAGCATAATCCTAACCTATGAAACATTTAAAATAAGGCTGCTATAACATTTTATTATAGAACCATGATGTGGATTTGACATCATCTTGGGCTTGGAACCAAAAACAAAAAAAATCGGTAGCAGAGCAATACACCACTGTAAGGGTGTGGTTTCACTAAGGTGGAATTACACATTTGTGTATATATATATATATATATATATATATATATATATATATATATATATATATATATATATATATATTGTAAAACAGGGATTCAATAAAAAGAAAGATTATATGTATCATCTGTTGTAAGGACGAATACCGCGGTAAGTACATTTCTTGTCCTGGCGGGGGAGCCAAATACAATTGATTTTATCTGTGACTAGTTCATAGGTTTTGGTTTTTATTGTTAAAGCAAGTCAGGAGATTATTGAGAGCTATATCAAACCACGGGCCACAACGCTTCCGCGTTATCTCAATGTATTTTCAGTTATTACCTTTTCCAAACCGTGTTTCCAGAGATGGTGAGGATTTACTACATTATTTTGTACTAAAAGTCGAACATCAGCCTATTTTGACCTTTAGATTTTTTTTGTATTTTGTTTTTTTTTTAAACCTAAATGTTTCCTGTTGTTTCCATAGAGTTCTGAGTCTGGGAACGCATCTCATCGCTGTTCTATGTCTTCATCTGCGGATTTTTCTGATGAGGATGATTTCAGTCAGAAATCTGGTTCTGTTTCACCGGCGCCAGGAGATACACTACCATGGAATCTACCTAGACATGAGCGTTCCAAGAGAAAAATCCAGGGAGGGTCCGTTCTGGACCCAGCGGAAAGAGCCGTTCTAAGGATAGCTGGTAAGGCTTCCCCCCCTAGTCTGCTGAAAGCATATTGATTAGGACCAAGTGGAAATAATGGGGATTTCAGGAATTAAGATTTGGGTGTAGGCTGTGGTGTGTCGTGAAATAAAAAATGTAATTAATATATCCGGTTAAAGCATTACATTCATTTAATAAAATTATAAACTGTATTCCTATTATTAGATGATGAGAAACCAAAGGCAAGGGCAGAGTAGCGGTCGGTTATGGTTTGGGTGCAGATTTACTTGTCAATATGATGATAACGTGCATGGCAATAATGTAATGTTATTTACAACATTTGTGAACAATGCTTATTTTTGTTGTTGCTGCGGTTTTCCAGACGTTTTACAAATCGGTTATAGCTTGCGATTATGATTAATTTAGAATCCATACCTGATCCATATGTGGTACCTGAATTGTCAACATTAGTTTTGCAAGTAAACCGGTATTGTTTATTATTATTATTATTATTATTATTATTATTATTATTATTATTATTATTATTATTATTATTATTTTGAAAGCTTAAACTCCAGATATGGATGTGGATGTAATAAATACTAATAAAATATTGTGATGTGTTATTGTAATATATGGCCGTACAATATTGTGCTAAGTCAGTGGTTGGATCGCTCCGGTGAAGATGTGCAATACGTAGCTACGTTATCATCGATTGGTCTACATAATATATAACAATCGTTATATTACAGGATGTAGTAGTTTTTTTTTTTTTTTTTTAATTATTTTTGCGCATGTGTTTGTAGTAAACAAATACGTTTATAAAATCACAAATTTAAAAGCCACTGCATTCATAGAATCAAGACGTAGTTTTAAAATGCTAATTAACTTCTGGGTGCACAAACCTATTGATGTTGCGAAATTAAAATACCCATATTACAGCAGCCTTCCACCTTGGAGTTTTCCTACACATTACATTTTCATGAGGTGTAATTGTTTTACTTTTCCTAAACAACTATTTCCTCATACAACCAATATAAATTGCGTTATCTTTGGTTATATAGCCAATAATATATAAAATACTAGTACATTGGAATCCCTGATCTATTATATGAAAAGCAAGTCTCCTTTATATACATTTACATTCAGTCTACTGGGAATTCTAGCAATTGCTGGCGAGATGGCTGGTCATTTGGAACCACATCATGATTTTTAACTGGATGGTACTGTAAATCAGAGCATATTTCTACAGCAGTAGACAATCACCTGATTTTGGAATATTACAGTAAATGGGCTTTGAATTGAATGTTCGTTTTTCCTCTATATGGACACAGTTCTTTATCCGAATCAGCCTAACTTAAAAACCAGCATGTCCTACTCTATGCCAGCTTTGACCAGCAGTACTGTTTATATAATAATACAAATAGTACATATTACTGTTTGTGTAAATACAGTAGTCACATGTGCATATCACGTGTTCCTCCTAATTATGTACTGTATTGATTTGAGTATTCAATTGTAAGGAGATTTTTGTGTTGACTAATAAATGAAAAAAAAAGCACTATTGTATTTATCTACTGTAGTCATTTAATAGGTGCTGCTAATAAGACTAAGAATATGCAATATCATTGTATTTCATTAATAATTGCTGGCTCCTGGCTGTGAAAGTAGCTAGCAATCGTCTAGCTTTAGGACCTAGGCGGAAACAGGGGGCTGGGGGAATTGTTGCTTTAGTATAGGAACAATGAATAAAATACAAATATTTTGCAACCCTGATAATTCGTTTTTAAGCTTTGCAAAACATATATATGTTTTAATTCATTCATTGGAACTGATTTAAAAATAATCTACAGAGTGCGATAAAACACTAGGAAAAACAAAAAAAAAAAAAAAAAAAAAAAAAAAAAAACAACAACATTATACTAGAATAACAAAATGTAGGCCTACAAATTATTGATGCGTACTATTATATTTTATTTTGCACGAAATACTGACGAAAATCAGTGTCCAGTCAATTTGACACGTTTAATTCCTTACTACAGTAGACATCTTTCTCTGTTTGCTATTGATATTTTTTTCTGGATGAAACTGCAGGATTACTGAAGTAAAATTGACTAAATGCAGCAAAGGCAGTTGCTGTTAGGGTGTAGAGTAGACACATAATATGTAAGTATACGTTAAGATGTACTGATTTTGAACGTGTCTAGATTTGAAACGAGGCAAGAAGGACGCATACACGTACACGCACAGCATGATGAAAAACATAACGACATAAACGGGCACATTTTCAGCAGAAGAAAGCACATAGCAAAGCACTGTCTATACAGAACTTAAATGCAAGATGTTGCTATGTATATAATTACTGTAACTGCTCAATACTGGCATTCATGATGTCGCTCAGTCCGTCTTCCGTAGCTACAGATTTCCATTGGAGCGCCATGACTCTGCTCGTGGGAGAGGGGCGTTTCCTTTCTCAGAGGCACTGATCACTTTCATCCTTCTGCCGCGAGTCCAAGGCTGCTTAGCCTAGTCTACAGTAACTGTCCAGTTTTAAAAGCCTGTCATGGCTGGGTATTCATCCATTGCTGCTTATCTACGTGCGGGCGAAATGGAATACCTCCAGGCTTACGAGGATGTACTTGAAAGATATAAAGGTAAATGCACTTGCAACATTGTACCTCTAGCTTAAAATTGAGCCAAATTAACGGTGTGGAAAGGGCAAAGGGTGCCATGCCTTTAATCTCCGTGTGACAGATCAGTAAACAACAAGTGTTTGCGGGTACAGCTTTGGTATTTACTGCTGATGACGAGGGCAAATGCGATTTGATTGTGTTACACCCAGGTTTTGCTGCGTTAAGATGTAAAGTTTTAACATTTGCACATGAACACATAAAGTGCTGCGTTATTTTTAAACGGAGTTTGATTTGTCAGTGGGCGTTATTTTCTCCACGACTGGAGATGTTAAGATAATTGTAAGATTATTAGAAGTCTCGCTGCACATTTGTTTATCTGGTAGACTGCTAACCTACCGTACCTGTCATGTAGAAAATATCATTTTTAATATGGATCGATATTATAATAATGTAGATGGAGCATAACGTTTTTGTTGTTCTTGTGATTTGGTTTCTCAGGAGAAGTGATCATTATTATTGTGCGCACACACAGCTGTGCAACAGGATACCGATGGATATAATATTCTGTATAGCCTGGGTTTTGGAAGGGAGTGGTAGTACAATGGTTTAATTCAGTACTGTAAAATGAGTCATATTTAACTTTGTCTGTCTGTCTATCTGTCTGTCTATCTATCTATCTAGCTATCTATCTATCAATCTATCTATCTATCTATCTATCTATCTATCTATCTATCTATCTATCTATCTGATGCATTATTCTTTTCATAGATGGATACTGGCATACACTGTTAGGCCAGGTTTTCACGTTCACTACCTAATGCGAGAGAATACAAACGCTGTTTCATTGCAGACAACAGGAATCCGATAAATATAATGTAAATACAAAAAAATACAAAGTGAGCAATGCAGGGGATGAAGTTACTTTGCTCTTTAGGGCATCCTGCTTGGTGCTTGTAGAGATCCAGTTTGTACTGCTGTAATTACAGGAAATCTGCAGAACACATTGTATATATATAATCGTTACGGAACGTCTATATATATATATATATATATATAATATATATATATATATAATATCTATATATTATATATATATATATATATATATATATATAGATAAGTCTACCAGCTGTTCACTGCTTCTAACTGTATGACATCATCTTTCAATGCTTAAGCCAGGCTATTCTCAGTGGAAATCAAGGAATTCAGTCAGAATTGAAGCAAATGTAGGCAGGCATAATCACATTTCTTTTTGGTTTCACATTTTTAAAAAATATTTTAACATGATTCTAGATGATGGGAAAATAAAACATTAAGCTGTTAGTTCTGGCTATTTCATATTTAATGTGTAAGCCTATTTGAGTACCAAATTAGATTTGTCTCAGCTGTTGAATATTGTAACTAACAGAGAATCAGCTGTGTAGCAACTTAGGCTTGAACACAGATAGAATCATATGATGTAGCATAATTTGGAATTTTTTATTTTTTATCTGGAGGCAGTAGTTAGACAATAATAACAATACAAAAGGTCCCTTTTCAAATGTTTTTAAAAACTTTATTTTTAAATACTTGATCAAAGCAAGTTTTTGCAAAACAAGTCCATGCCCTTACTGAGAAAACAAGAAGAGAAAACAAGAAGTTACACATTTAGATTGTATGCCTTTAGAATCTTGTGTTGACTACTGCACTGTAGTCTATATCCTTAGGCGGTGCAAAGAATAATTGGGTCACTGTTTGGTGTATCCTAGTTACAGAGGTTGCTGTAAAAGGCAATACTGTAACAGAAGGCTGGTATTTTTTAATTTTTTTCTAAAATGTCTTCTTCAAGGCTCATGTTGCAGTACTTTGTAATCTCTGATATTTACCTTTGTGTGTTACAGTAAATATAAATAATTATAAAAAATAAAAATAAAAAAAACAGTGAGAGAAATATAACTCGTTGCATATTTTGAGGATCATATCTTAAACAACATTGTTTATTACAGTATGTTATTAACTTAATAAACATTATTTAATCCAGACTTTAACAAGTTGACCAGTCCTGTAGATCCCAACAGCTCGTGTACTGTTGGTTTTCTGGATCTGGGACAAAAAGTATGCCTTTAATTTAAATCTGTTTAGCACATTACCTTGTTTGTTGGTGGTTAATTACTTTCTTCAGTCCATTCCAATACCTAGGCTTATCTGCTTCCTGTCATAGCCTATAACTGTCTATTATTAATCAGAATAAGATATAAGATCTGTGAATAAGATCAGTGACTATCAGTATTCCAAATAAGATAGGACATTCCTATATTATTCCAAAGCACCTGTTTTTATCTCAAGCATGTGGTGTTCTGTCATGTCCAAGAAACAGTATATTTAGAATATATTTATATTTGGAATACTTATTTATTCTGAATGCTTTTCGAAGAAAACAGAAGCAAACGTGATTAATTGTGAGGCATGTGTTAGTCATATAATAGCAATCTTGTGATCAGTGATACTGTACTGCTTATGTACAGTGGTCATTTACATATGCAGCTTTTTGTTTTGCATTTGTTTGACTTGTGCTGTTATATAGGGGATGGCAAAGTGGTGGTTGCTTTACCACTTTCGGGACCTTTATCACTGTTTTCTAGTGTAAAATGATGGACAGCACTCAAAACTAAGTGATGGACAGCACTCAAAACTAAACCTGTTTAATGATTAACGGTTACATTACCGTAGCTTGTCTTGTTCGCTTTGTTTTGGTTGCATTTTCATCAGGTGAAACTGGAGGCAGCGCTGTGTAACTGCACAGTGAAAACAGACTATGTATTATTGGACTGCATCAACCTTTGATGTTCAAGTATTTCTATCAACTATAATGGTACTGTACTTTTTAGAAAGTATAATGCATTGTTTTACAGTGGTACAGTGTTGTTGACTTTGATAAATATTTTAATATTTTTGTAAGAGTTTCCACAGATGCCTGGAAGATGCTTACATTTTGTACATGTGCTGCACTCTCATACAAGCTGCTGGACTAGTAGCGTGTTCTGAAAATTGATTAAACTACTGTATGTTGCAGTATGCATGTAGGACATTTTTAATGTAGATAACAAAGTGTAGGTTGAATTGAGAGCTCTTGGTTTTCTATATTCATTTTTGTTTGTTTTCCTTTCTTAATACCTTTATAGCATTTTAGGGGAAGAAATCTTTTTTAAAAGATTATGCTTACAGGCTTCCAATAACTTACAACATTGAAGTGATTATTACTGTTACTTCCCAGATTATCTTTATGTTGTATAAAACAAAATAATAATAATAATAATAATAATAATAATAAATAATAATAATAATAATAATAATAATAATAAAAAAAAACACTAGTTTAAACACATTTCTCAGTAAAGTGTGAAGGGATATAATGTAACCTTTTAGAACTCCATGGCCCACATCCCCCATTTTGGGTCTTTGATTTATTTACCGTGGGTGTGCAAGTTCATTTTTCAGTGCTGATGGGGCAATTGCCCTTCCTTACACATCAAGAGTTTCTTTCATTCTCTTGGAAAGATTATATTAGCATGGCAAAAAAGGAGTGTATTGTCCATGTGTTATAATCTAAAACAAGACGGATTGAAAAATGTACAGGGCTTCTGCTTAATACTTTGTGCAAAGCTTGCAACCATGTTGTGTCCAAGGAGACTCAAAGAATGCCATTTTTAAAGAGCTGCATCTTTTTACTTTAGTTGCCACGTGACTTGTCTTGATATATATGGGCAGAGTTTTATATTCTGCAAAATATATTACTTTGGGGTCTATTCAATTGATTTAAACAGTACCAGATCTACATACTTAATTATTTACACAGTCATCCATGTTGTCTTATAGTGCTGCACAAACCAATTATGCGGTTCAGGCTCTCCACAGGCGAGGGCCATTGGTGTTGATTGGGCTATTTACCATTGCAAGTGAAACAAGTGAAGAAAGCTGCTTAGATATGTGTAGTTTACTGTTCTACATCACAAAGCCAAGCATCTGTTGGTGCACTTGTTTCACTTGGAATGGTAGCTCAATACCAGTTACCTTCACCTGATGGTCCATGGAACGACTTTCTGTGAGAGCTACAAGACTGATCTCTTGATAGCCTTTGAACTTTATTGGTTTGAAATGTTTGAAACAAACCAGTTTGGTTGGGGACCCCTACTCTGTAGATATAATAGTGTTAGTGTATGTGTGTATATATATATATATATATATATATATATATATATATATATATATATATATATATATACATATACACACACACACACACACACACACACACACACACACACATCTTTACAGTAAAAACATATTACCATGTTGAACATTGCTGGTTTTCATCTGGTCAGTCATGCCCAAGAGACTGATTTTTGTAAAAAAAATGCAGTTGAATTAATTGCTTTCTGTCTACACTCTTACAGGAATTGCTTTACATCTGTTTAGGGGATTTATACCAGCTAGGGGCAGTATCTAGTAAGAAACCAGTAGCAATAAATATGTGTTCAGTTTTAACTTGCTGGTAACCAGATCATCAGCAGTGGCTGGAATTTAGATTGCCATTATAATACTTTCTTGCTAGTAATAATACATTTTAATAGTTAAGTAGTGATTGGAATACTTTTCCTTTTTGGAATAAGGTTTACATACAGCAAATAACGTATTGAAGGAATATGTGTATAATGTCTTCATATATCTTTTAAGTGCACACACCCTTTTACGTAATTCATTGCACATCCGTGCTTCCTGGGTATTGATACATTTAACTTGGAACAAAGGATCAAAACATCCTTCAGGTCTGTGTTGTTACCAGTAGGAACAGCGTACTGTACAGCAGATCAGTGGAAAACAGGTGGTATACTGTTCTCAGTGTAAACATCTTTTAAGATGATTATGATGATAACTTTAAGTATGTTTCAGACAGACATAATTTCTTTAGCAGTAGTACTTTAGGTATGCGTTGTAAAGTGATTTTGCAAATTATCAAACTGAAATTATCTGTAATCCATGTAGTTTTTAGCTTCAGGGAACATATTAAATTAATTCTTACAGTGTTCAGTGTCAGAGCAATGAAAAAAGTACTTGTACTTCCAGAAAAAATACAGTATACAACTCTTGTGATTGCTACAGTAACACATGTAAAGTAGAATATGAATCTGAATAGGGCAGAAAGCAGATTACTTTCTAATGCTGTAGTTCAAGAGGCTTAATGTGATTAAAGCATATGTAGATAACAAGCAATCACAGCACTGAACAGCTTTGAAATGTCAGTAGCAGGATTTCCAACCAAATGTTATCAGCCAGTCACAGTGTAGCCAGTGAAGGCTGTTATGTTTTACAGTAACGTTTAGTTTTATGTTTAGGTATTCAGCCTGTAATTACCATGCAATAAGGTAGGGCAGTTTCATCAGACTTAATTAATAACCTTCATGGTAAGCCTTTGTGAGGCTGCCACTAGCTTTGGGGTGAACTCACATTGAGACCTTGATGTCTACTTGCTGTATTTTAGCTCTTTTGCAAAACACGATCAGCCAATAGAAAAAGGGTCTCTGTTCTGAACCCATTAACAGGCTAAAGGTATTTGTCTAAAGACTCTTCTATATGCTCTTGTTCTTGAGGTATATGTGTTTACCATATTGAGGTTGTGATACAACCACTGCTGTAATGTACTGTAAACTTTACAAAATAGCTAGCATGAGTTGAGGTACTGCGCTTACCTAGGCAAAAGCTTCACCCTCTAACATGGGTACATGCAATACACTGAGAAAGGGAAACAGTGTTAACTAACATTCAGTCTAGTAAACTACCCATTGGAAAGACAGATTACCCAATTAAATTATGCTATATTACCTTCTGTCAGATACCCAGATGAGTGAAGTATCTACTGTAAGATACAGTGATTTGTCATTGGATGTTATACATGTGCCATGACCCGCCATATCTGCACAATTCACCATTAAGGACCCATAAAAGAAGGCTAATGTTTAACCTGCATATAATAAACCAGAAAGACTGGATTCCAAAAATCACCTAATCTCAGATTACGCCTAATTGGATGGTTTGTGAACATATGCAAGGGTATTCTCTAGGTGAGGTATACATTGATAAAATACAATGGTCAGATTCTCCTTTCAGAAATACCACCGAGTTTCCAATGTACTTAACATACCAATTATGTTACATTTTTCATTTTTATTGACATACAGTACAGTAGTTCTAGATTACAGTATGACCCATAGAACACCAGCAAATGGCAGAAAACACACTTTAGCCAATTATAATAATGTTATGAACACAACTTTTGTTAAAGACTGAATATTTCTAGAGCAAATACTTTCAGCAGTGATTATTTCTGAAATCCTAGTGCCCAACATATAAAACTGCTTTAAAATAACTTAAAAATGCATTTTACAATTTGAATATACTTTTTGAAACCCATCTTTACTTTTGACATCAGTAATGGTTCAATAGAACAGGTAAAAAAAAAAATCTTGTTAATAAAATACAATAGCATGAACCACAATTGCATTGACGAATACAAACGTAGCAGCCCTTTACTATTTGACGGAATATGTATTCTGAAGCATATTGTGCATAATATCATAGTATGCTTTGGTTACCTACTGTATAACTGTACTGTTGCATACACTGTAGGCCTAAAAATATTGCTGTATCCGGATACCATGTCTGCCTTGTTCATTTTAATACTTTTCTGGTACTTTCAAAAAACCATTTTTAAGATCAGTAACTGCGATAGTATATGCTTAAAAAAAAAAATCTTTACTTTAGCTGATTTGGATTTCTGAATACATAAGTTAATGGTGGCAAGTATAGGGTCACCAAATGTTGTTTTGTGTTTAGACTGGGTCTTTTGTAAAGGCGGGGCTTTCAATCAGAGCATATATTATTTGCCACATCACAAGCTTATGACGCTTGCGGCATATTTCAACTGTGCAGTGATTTCTCTTTGCTTGATTTTATCTAGCTTCCTCTGATCTATATTTTCTACAGTAGGATCAACAAATTAAGCTTTTTGAAATCAAGATCAGCATTTGAAATGCGTATTTTGGTATTTGGGGTTAAATACAAAAACAAAGTTGTGGTTTACAGTAGCGTACTGTACAATACGATGCTGGTTGAAGTAAATTCACTAAACTCAGTTTGTTGTCATCGTAACACATTTATTACCTCTTTTTTAACAGCACACTGTAATATAACTGCAGAGGAATCTAAATAGAAATGTGCCTGCTGGGAACTGCACTCATCACATTGAAATTATTTACCCAACAACTTAAACCATTAACTGTTTGTCTTTTACTTGTCATGGAAGCTACAGTTAACACTTACTACAGTAAACAAACAGCTACAGTTCCCTTTGCATACCTCATGCTGATTTTACAATGTATTGCATAATGGAAATAAATGCATCCAGAAATAAAGACCTAACTGAAACATTTTTGTTAGAAAAAAAAGAAGAATCTCTAAAGCAGGTCAGTCTTTATGTACCATAATTCCATCTCCAATAGTGTCTTTCATTTTACAAAAAAACCCATTGTTTCGCATGTTACTCTTTTTCCAGCTGAATGCATAGTGTTTATTTCTGTGCACCATACTGCCACAGATTAATTGCTGAAGTTTCATTGCTGAAGTTTAATTTCACTTCTGAAGTGTTTAAGTAAACGTGCAAGTAGACTGGAAGTGAACTACTGAAGTGAATCTCTGCTGTCATTAGTTAAGGGAGTCTAGTTAGTTAGTTAAATATTACTTTAGAATAATCCAGTTAATTACACACTGAAACTCAAAGGGCAAAAGGGCTTTCCCAAGTTACATTTTTCTCAAGAAAAATATAAATTAAAATATAGATTCATTCTATAAAATAACATATTATACAATCAGATAACCGTTTTTTTTTGGCTCAGAACTTTACCTTGACCCTTTCCTAAGTGGTTTGGTAATTTACATTGAAAAGTAATATTATTTGTGAAATACGTGTACGACATTAAATGTATATATCTTCTTGGTTGCTATTGTAGTTGTATAAGTAGAAAAAAATAGAGGGCTCTCAAATACTTTGTTATACATTTGAATAATTCCCTTTGTTTACAATACTAGGCCCTTCCCTTTTAATGACCTTGATGGATTTAAAAGATAAATGATTGCTCAGTCATTGAAAATGAATAGACTACTGAAATAAGCGAGTGCTAAAGATTACCTTATAAAGGTGAGTGATAAAGATTACCTACAGCATTTTTTATTCCAGCAATGACAGGAACGTTTTTTTTTTTTTTTTTTTTTTTTTTTTCCAGATATCAAAAAAAAGCAAAACACTTGTATTCACTTTTTGTAGGCCATTAATCAACTGGAGAAGCATATAGCAACCAGGAAAGCTGATGTTCAGATGAACCTTTTACCCAATACCAAGGGAGTGCATCTAAAATCCTTTCCCAGTTATTGCGATGACAGCATTCCGCATTTATGTGTTCAGCCACACACCCAGAACATGTGAATACAGATATGAAAAGGATTATTACAGGATTAGATAATGATTCAGTACCGTCAGTCAATCAGCTTCCAGTTTTAGTGGGCTCTGATATTAATATTTTTTATTATTTATTTCTTCGCAGACACCCTTACCCAGGGCGACTTACAGTTGTATACAAAAAATACATATAAAGCATTACAGTACAGTTAAGAGCAAGATAAAAAAATACAGTGACTTCAGTACTAAAAAGAGTAAATACAAAACACAGTACGATTTGATATCAGCTCAAGAGCAGATAAGTGTTGATAGTTACATTAGGGTTAGATACAAGTTTAGGTGAAATACCAAAAATACTACAGATTGGGTTTAGTGCAGGATTAAATCAATTGAAACAGGGAGCAGATAAGAGCAAGTTAAAGTGCAGAGTGCTATGTTGTCCAGAAGGGAAGAGTTTTACAGGTGTGAAGAGGTTTGTGTTGAGGAGGCGCCAGAAGGTGGTCAGGGACTGGGCAGTCCTGACATCTGTAGGAAGGTCATTCCACCATTGCGGGGCGAGGGTGAAGAAGCGGGCTCTGAAGGCAGGGGAATGTAGCGGAAGTTCAGGCTTTTTCTTTTTGACTTGCTGTATCATAATCATAAGCGTAGTTCACATCTATAGGACATTAAATACTAAACAAAGATACAATTGGTCCAAATTAATTTTATTATCCAACAAAACCAGCCAATCAATACTTTGCATCGACGAAACCAACTAATCCTGTACCTGCAACTGCCGAGAACCAATCACAGACTGTAAGCTTGACTGGAGCACAGACAAAGCAATGTTCAACAACAAAGTTGACAGTTCAGTAATATTGCTCTATTCATATACCCTTCAAAAAACGAAACACATAGCAGATATTTTTTTCTTTAAAATTGCAACAAAACTTGATCAAAAGAATTGTATTTTATTTAAACAAGTTTTGCTGACAGAGTGTCAGAATCGAAAACGCATGATGTACGCCAAAACAACAAAACATGTGAATATTCCCAAAATTAACACTATTTGCTAGACTTGCAATATTCACATGCATTTATTGCACATGCAACATGCTGAGATGTGGCTACAAAATAGAGGGTTGTCAGCTTGCATCTCTTATTGGTGTTCGCTGTAGATACATTTGAAGTCATGCCTAGACTTCCGAGACTCAATGGAATCTAAAATAACTTCACAATGAATACCACAGGTTAGCAAAATTACAATGTGAACTCCTTTATGTTTTCCTAAGGACAAATCAAATTGTATTGGAGTAACAAAAGAAGTACCTTAATTATTCCTAAAACAGTCTTTGAACTAAAATTTATTACGGTAAGAAACCTGTTATCTAATCACATACATGCATATATTGTACAATATATCATACGCCATCAACATTAGCTTGATACTTATGTGAAATTTTCATTCATATAGTTCAGTTTAGGTAAAGCAGTAGGTGATATGTTTAAGGCAGGGAGACTGAATTCCTCCTCGGAGCAATTTGAAGAACATGGTATTGCACTAATAGTTTCAAGACCGTGTTTGAAGACTAGGAGCCATGGTACACCTTAATACAATTTGCAGCCATTTTGAAGGGACAATTTGAGTTGCTAAAATTTTGGTTCTAAAGGGGTCAGGAAGATTGGCTAGTCATGTCAGCGGAGACAGTGTTTGAAATGGCGGTGTTCAGAACTATCCTCTGTGTCAGCCAGGCTTAGTAAATTATCATGATTAATTGCTAGAAAACTAGTGTCTCAAAATTGGCAGACAAACTAATTAATAAGCATATCAATCTGTCTATTAAAATAAGCAAATTTGACGTACAGGCCCTTAACTATTTCATCTAACGATATATACCATAGGTTAAATATAGGTCAGTACATACATAGTTACCAAAGCTTGATATAGTAATCTGTTGAAGCCATGTCCTTGAACTTATCTTTGGTATACTCAGTCATTTGAACTTGATTTTTTTCTTTCTATTCAGAGTTTGCTGAGCACATCATTCAAACTCCCACTTATTCCTCATTCTCCACTTAGAGTTGTACAATCTCACTCCAGTTTGCTGGTCCACCATTACATGTGTCTACACGGTTTACATTCTGTTATTGTTTGCATGTTGATTGGGAGAGCTCAGCTGAAAGCAACTGTGCCTTTAAAAAAGTAGGTACAGTAACATCTGGCTTTCTGTTGGTTTAGGGCGGTGAATGTGTACCATATGTACATGCTATGTCAAGGTGTCACAGAGGGCAGGGCTAAACGGTACTATTTTGAATAATTGTGTCCAAGAAGGTAACTCCTGTTTATGTTTATTGTACTGTAACTAAATAAACAAGGCCTTCTTGCACTACTGAAAAGAACAGCCCCATACTCTGATAATCATTGATACATTAGTTTGCTTGAAGTTGAAAGTAGGTTTAAGTGAGTCTTATTTGCCATCAGTCAAGCTGGCTTTTTTAATGGTTGGTAAACTTAGTGCAAAGTTAAATATTTTTTACATTAAACACATTCAGTGATGTTGTATTTGTAACATTGGCTGGTCATATATTAGATAAGCACTGCCGGCCATATTCACAAAGCATTTTCCACCGTGCTAAACACCTGTTTCTTTCAAAAAAGAAAACCAAATGTTGATGTTAAAGCCTCTACAAGATTAGGCTGTATATTGTTGTGTTAGCAGTTTGTTTTTGTTTTACAAAAAAATTGAGTAAATGTAATACAGTGTAATAGCTGTGTGAATACAGCCCTGTGTCTCATGTTAGACATGAGTAATGTTCTAATAATCCATTACAGACCCCACCAGCATTAGCATTCCACAGGGGGAATGATATGAGAAATGGGAAGTGGTACTGCATTGCTGAATTATTGAAACCATAGCATCAATAACCCTGCTGGAGGGGTCAATAATGAATATACAGTATTACTCAAGACGGTGTTGTGGGGTCTTTGTATATGCTGATGTATTCGATCACTTACAGATGAGTGTCTGCAGCTAATTTCTATAGGCACTCCTACATGTTTTTTTTTTTTTTTTTTTGCTATTGTTGTAACGTGTTATGTAGCAGTTGAGGTAACTTGCACCAAAGAACATACTGTATGACATCAACTAAAGCCTGCACTGTACACTGTATTTGAGTTTCACCTGTTTTCACCAAATGGACCTCCTGTTTCCACTCCTGCTGAATGAGATATTTGCATTCACTCTAATCCCTTTGGCTCTTCATGATATGAATGTGTTGTGCTTACTACGCCATTTTATATTCAAAACAAGGAATTTTAGACTTCTGGTGACCTACTGTACGACAGGCCCTGAATACAATTGCCTGCCATGTTCTCACAGAGGCCGGTTGAGATTAAAATTTATTCTGCTGCAGTGACTCATTGAAGGGCCTTCAGTAATGCAGTGACTCCCACCTCTTGCGTGACTGTCCTTGCTCTCCCCTATGAGCTCATGCACTGATTCAGGGCCACGCCCCTTTTCATTTTAGTTCACAATGGTTTGCCAGTTGCATCTCACCAGAACTTCTTCCTCTAAGGATGATTTGACAGGCAAACCAGTGTAGCCTAGAAGCAGCTGCTTATGTAAAAAATATATCTTTTTACTTTTTTAAGTCTGCTAATTACATGCTACTGTAGACATTGGGTTCTATTTTAATGCTTTCGGTTGCTGAAAAAGAATTAATGTGTCACTCAGTAACAGGATTAGTATATAACTTGCCTTGAGTATTGTGTTAAAATACGATGAAATACCACTCTAAAAGACTTGACAGCAAAAATAATTATTATAGTTTATAAAGTTTTGCATTGATAATCACATTTAATGACTAGCCAAATCATTTGAATGATATAATTACTGGATTGTTAAATGTATAATTTAATGATCTGCTACTCAACCATACAAACAATTATTTGCTGACATTGATCTGTATTTAACTGGGTAGAGATGTGTTGCTGGTCATATCTGACCAACCACATATCACATTCAAAATTAGCCATGTTAGAAAAACATACAGCTAAGTAAATAATTCCAGTAAATCTTTCCCTTCTCCCAAAAACAAGTAACCATAAAATAACTCACTACTGAATTGCACGTTATTGACTGAAGATTATCATAGTTGCTCCAATCAGATGGAAAAGTGCTGGCTTCGGCCACTGTACATCTTTACATCATTTATCCTCGTCATACACTCGGCAGGGGCTGCACAAAGCTGCTGTGTCTGGGTACAGGGGTTTGGATACATGTGTGCTGGAAATTCTGTGGGAGTGTTTGATGTGGGAGCTTGATGATAATGTATCTTTGGAGGATGCAGATACCTGGAAAATAACAGGACATTTTTAAGTCACCTCCTGTGACGTTAACTAGATTTGAAAGGCCACAGAAAAAAATGACAGTGCTGTCCCCCTAAAGGCACAAGGCAAGAAGTAATTAAGTGAACAGTTTGCTTTTTTGTTACTTGGAGATAAATATAGGTGTGGTCTGTTCATTGTGTAACAATGGTGTCAGGTAGGAGGCAACTAGACCCCGTTCACACTACTGGGCTTCCCCTTTCTTCTCATTTCTATGTATTTGTTTAACCTGCATGAGTACCGTCTTTGTTTACAAACACGATCCTTAAACTATTCCATTGTTTACTCAGTTTTATTATCATTATCATTATTATTCTCTAGTCCCTAACCATTACCACTTCACTGAGGGAAGCACTCTAATCTAAATACAGCAATACACTGTGATATATATATATATATGTTGTTCAACAACATGCATGCTACATAATAAATCACTGCTCTGTCACCAGTTGAATAACATTAATAATCACAATAACAGGCATTGAAATATTGCAGGGAGGGTCTCACCCTCACACGGTGCATCAACGATCTTAATATATGTGGATAAGAACAGTATTTTTTAATGTGTGTGTAAAAGCAAGCAGCTAAAGAAATGATTGGCATTTAAAATTAAAGACGCTCAGTTCTGGTGCTATAGTATACCATTGCATGCAAAATAAACAATGGTAGCTGAATTATTGATCATTATAGAGATCCACAATCCTTCTGTTTTTATATTTATCGCTTAAGTTAAGCATAATTATGAATGCCCCGCAGCTTGTATATTATATGAAAGAAACAATCTGAACGTTAAGCAACTAGATTGTTTATGTATTTATTATTTTTCTAATTAAAGTTGTATGATGTAGAAATACCATTCAATACTAATCCACTGCCGTCTTAGCTAGCAGAGCTACCTTTCGCGTGTGTGAGAGTATGGGAGTGTCTACAGAGCTATGCAACCACATTGGTCATGTGATATGAAAAGGTATCTCCTAGCCTGGGAGTGCAGACCCTGGGCCACATCGAAACGGCAGACTAAATCTGGGCCGGCCTTGGTCTGCCTTTTCTTTTTTGGAGTGTTCACATATGAGAAAAGGCGGCCCTGAGGCGTCCCTGGGTCGCCTTAAATCGCGAGTGTGAACAGGGTCAAAATGGTCTGGGGTTATGTGAGAAATCCAGGCCACTGAAAGGTTTGGATTAATTCAGATTGAGCATTAAAGTCGTTTGTGTCAGTCTAATTGTGAAGTACAATACACATGTTAGAGAACATAATGAAACATAATGAGTACTTATGTAAGACTCTTAGAAAAAAAGCAACACAAAAAACATACAATACATTAAAATTATACATTTACAAGATAAGGAAAAATAATTGACAAAGACAGCATTCTGTGTGTTTTTCCCCTGGTGTGATATATTGATCTTACTATCATGACTTAATACAATACATATCCAGTTGAACTTTCCACATTTGATGTGGGGACTACTGTATCTTGTTGAAGTGCCATTTTATACCTGTTTAATGTCATGATGTGTGCTTTGTATAATTCTGTATTGTTCATTTAAGTTTGCTTATGAAAAGACGAACTGTAGGGAAGTGAGGTGGGGAAGCACATCAGTGTTGCACAAGTCCAGTGCGTCCATAATGCTTTACCCTTGAGCTCTAGTGCACATCAACAAATCACACAGAACACACATGATTGACTATTAAACAGGTAATAAATTAAAGAAGGAAAATGTAGCCCAGTATAAAATTAATTAACTTGACAAAAAAACTTACCGGTTGATTCTAAATATCCAAGACCAAGAAATAATGTATCTACGGTATATTTATAATTTTTTGTGTTTTAATAAATGTTCATAAAATGGTATTTTTTTATATTGGATAAGCATTTGACGAATGTAGTTTCATTTTAATTTACAAACACTTCTGGTAGGATTTCTGAGGTCAGACTAGTCTGGGAAGCAAAACATAATTGCTTTGTTTTCAGCCAGATGGCATTTGGCATTTGAACAACACAACAATCTGTGGGGATGAAATTTAGAAACAATTAAACTGTTACACAGAATATTGTGGAACTTGTCATTAACTCTGGTCTTATTTTTGATGTTCACATATGGATAGAATATATGAAAAAAAAAAACATGCGAAAATAATTAAAAATCCTCTGTTGAGAGTGAGCTCACACTGTGCAAGTATTGCTTCTCTATTGGTTGAATTATGCCCTAGATTACAATTATGTTCCAGTTTCCATTGCTATCAAGGTTAAGGAGTTTGTAACAAAACTACTTTATGGTTAAGAAGTAGATCTAGAAGTATGTTCTATTTAAGCAATATAACTCGAAGAAGCTGGTTTGAGTGCATTTGACATAATGAGAAGGGCCGTACCGGATAATAAAGCCCTCTTATATAAGGCTTCTATTGATGTTAGAAAATTGAAACTTAAAAAAGAAATCCTTTTTTTTTGTTTGTTTCGTGATTTTATGCAGCACTGGTTTTTGTTTCTAATGAATACAATTATTCTATGAGTAATGCGGTTTGCTCAGGTTTCATTTGAGGTATGGTTGCCTTCACTCGGCTTTCATCCCAGCAGCAGATGCTTCCAATTTCCAATTGCCAAATAATAATAATAAAAAAGCTTCTACTTACAGGGAGGTGTTCTTCAGTTCAGCTACCTCGTATTGAAAAGCAAACAGGGTTTGCGAACTCTTTGTAAAACATGTAAAGAATAAAAGTACAGCTAACTTTTTAAATACTTTTTAAAGTTTCAGTATTTAATTTACCGTTTGGTCCAAACATTTATTAGTGAAATAAATCCAAAAATGTTTTAGTAATTAAAAATATCTGGTTGTCTACAGTACGTGTTAATTCTGATGGCGCTGTTTGTTCAGTAACTTGTTCACAGTCTGTGTTCATAAAGTGAAAGCCTCCTTCCTGGCATTAGAGAGCGCTGTGCCTGTGTTGTGATTATGATGATATGCTGAAATAAAGTTCCTGAAAGTAATCAGACTACATCCAGTTGTTTGATTTTTTCAACTCATCATTCAAAGGAGACTAGTTGCTATTGTGGTTACTGTATTGCCGCTGTCAGCAAACACTATTCTCAATTTTTTTAAAACTTTATTTTTTATATTGTACTAAATTTAAATAGATATATAGACTGATAGATAGGACAGCGAGGAAGCAGAATAGTCTGTACATTGACAGACAAAATTCTGAGGGCATGTACAAGAATGGAGATTTTCTTTCAACAAGCAGAAAAATGGTAAAATGCTTGAGTCTCTTTTAATCTGACACATTACCGCAGGTACCCTCTAATTTAATTTTGGTCAGTGTTAGGGAAGAGGCTAAGACATGAATGTGTTTTAAAACACTAAATAAATAAGTCTGAAATGGTCTTGGGGCCTATTTTGGTTATTTATCAGCACCACTGTTGTATAAACCTGATTGTTCATTAATCTAAAGTCACTGTATTGGTGTTGTATGTAGTAATGCAAATACAGTATGTGAACCTATAAATCACCCAAGGGGGAAAACAGCTGGATTAATATTTATAGATCCACCACTGTTCAGATGACTATAATAAACCTCTTTGAGTACTAACTGACGAGACCTTCTCCTGTGCTATCTTTGTTATAAAAAGGCTATTTTTAAAGAAAACGCCCCACGAACAAAATGTCCATTAAAAAACGTCAGCATGGAGATACCAAAAAACACCACACACATGGATAATCAAATTCTTATATATAAATACATTTACATTTAAAAAAATAAAAAGTTATCTACTGTTTTTAAATCTACTAACGATTACCTGCTCTTCTGAGACAGTAAACCCCAGACCTAATTTTTTTTCAAAACAAGTGAATGGAGTATGAATGAGAACCCTGTGCATATTTATTTTCTATTTGGACTGTGCAATCAGCGCAAGCTATACTCTTAACCTTAAGAATCAGTTGGAGATAACAGCAACATTTTAGTACTGTTAAAACATGTTCCAGCAAGCATAAGAGTACCACAAGCTCATCAATAAACTCACCAGAAAGCATTCATGTAAAGTTCTTACCTAAGTAAATTGCACAAGATAAACAAACAAGACTCATGACCAGTACTATAGCTGCCAGTCTTTTGGGAGAACTTCAAAATCACCCAAGGGGGAAAACCACAGCATCTATATGTTCTGCTTAAAGGGGGTCATGCTTTGTGCGTTAGATGGATGAATATTGGGGTACTGTATACAGTATATGGTAATGTAAAGTGAAACCTTTAACAATCCTGTCATAACTGTTTCATGTGAACAGAGGGAAACTCAAAATATTCAACAGACTTAAGTTGAAGTAACTTAAAAAAAAAATGATGGTGATTAAGTAGATTCAACAAAATGCACAGAGTCCTTTTCTTCAATCAGTTGCCAGGTTTATTGAAATATGCAGGGAGTCTGGTCCCAGGTACAGGACAAACAGAATACTCTTCATTACAATGTTTGCATGACATTAAATACCCTTCTGTATAGATGATCCACCTCCCCTTTCTCTGACACTTAACCAATGGTCAAGGTACAACACATTATTCTGTTAATTTAGTGTGTGTGTGTGTCTGTATGTATGTGTGTGTGTGTGTGTGTAGTCTAGTGTGACAACCTCTGAACTCAGTGCATTCTTCACACTCCTGGAGAAAAAAGGTCCATAAATCTGCCCCTTTGATCCTAGTGGCATTATCTCTTTCGATCTCTCTGAGAACCTCTGGGTCCAACGCCAGTCCCTGGGAGCCTTTTATCCCCTTTATGCTTTGCATTCCAAAGTCTTAGAGCCTGGCCCTTTCTGGTCCACAGCATTGTTATCTTTTTAGCTTGCAGTCAATGCTGGGCAAGAAACTTGTAGACACAAGGTCTCTGTCAATTGCAAGCAGTACATGCAATTTGAACCAAACAGTCTGCTATCTGCAATATTAGTCTCTTTTCAGAAAAAAACACCAGTATAGCTCTGCCAGTCCACATGCGTAGCAAACTGCTAATCAATTAACCTCGGTCATCAATGGTGTGGTATGTGACGATGTAATCGTCTGAGGGCATTTAAAAGAGCTTTCCCATTCGGATTCTATTTCAAAATCTAAACAATATGTAAAAACAAAAGTTACTTTAAACAACATTTATAATAAATATTATGGTGTCATAGTCCTTAATCTGTTTCTTTCTCATCAGTGTACAATGTAAATGAAATATAATAATAAAAATAAAAAACTTTATATTGATGTAGTTCTCAAAAATAGAACAGTTCTAGTTTTGTCAAATGTAACCTGGTTTATGTTATAGCAAGGCCAAGGCCAGGAAGGTCTGTGTCAACAAATAATGCACTATGACCTTGGTTGTTAGAAAGTACAAATAAACAAGTGCTTGTTATTTTCCCATTGTTCTTTTATACTGGCTGGAAGACTACCGTGAAAAAGTACCATATACCGTGTGTCTCAGAGGCCAGTTCAATTTAGCACAAGTCAAGCCTGTAGTATTTATATTCCTTTTTTCTTTTCAAATTCCAGAGACAAATTCCTTTTGTAATTCCAGAGACAATGCAATGTCTGTCGTGACTCCATCTGATGTTTTCCAACGGAGTTGTTAAGCCTGTTTTTGGTCCAGGAAGAAAGATAAATTAAAATTGGATTTTTGCATTACAAAATAATGTATTACTAATTCTGGGCATGCCTCCCAACTGAACCCGTATGGCTGGGATAAACAATACTGTTTATACTGAAGGTATGGGCTAAACCCTGTAATGCATTCTTTAAAAAGTCTACCCTACGCAAGCCTGTTAATGCAATACAAAAAGGAGGCCTGTGTGCCATTTCTAGTTTGGCCAAAAAAAACCCCAAAAAAACAAAAAACCTAAAAAAAAAAAAAAAAAAAAACCTGATGTATAGTACTGTACAGACCTGTATTAATAGACTGTTCTTCAGTCTAAATAATTGGTATCCCTGAAACATATAAAATCTATAAAGTACTAATTTTTTTTTTTTACTGGACATCGGTTTTTACTGATTTATACCCGGTTTTTGTCTATTAGTCAATATTTTCCCGGTACTATTCTAGGAAATGCACAATATTTTGATTAAAATGCTGTTTTATTTTGATTCCGACATTGTAATAAACAGCCCTACTCTTCATCCTAGGTGGATAAAGCAGATGTTTAGATGTCGGAGGATCAAATAACATTCAAACGTGGTTCTCTGTCACTTTACAAACACATACCTGATTGTGTTGGCCAATCAAAGTCAGATTATTGTGGCAATTGTTGGGCGTAGTAACTACTAGCTTGATCAAAAACTAAATTGAAATACTGACACGAAAAATATGATATTTTTAGTGGATGAGGAATGGAGAGAAAATGTAAATCAGTTTATGAATATTCAAAAGAAAACAAATGTTTCGAAGTATACAAAAGGCAAAAATAGCAGAAGTGGCTCAGATGAGGCAGAGGATGCACTGAGGTACATGTTCACACTGACAATAAAAGTACATACTGAAAAATAAGCGACACATTAAACTAAAACAAGAAACTGATAGACAAGCACGCAGAATGACTGTGCTAATGAGTTTGTCAGAGCGCTGTGCTTTGCTGGACAGCCATTGTTTATTGCAGTGAGGTATATATTGGTGACTTCATGTGACAGTACTGTCTGTAGTAAAACACTGCCTAACGCTGACAATCTTAATCGTAAATATTTGACAGAAAATGGTGATGCTTTAGTTGTCAGTTTTCTTTTATGATTTGAAGGTGAATAAATCTGGCTTGTTTTGTGCTGATGTCATGTTCATACCTTCTGTAGATACTATTTCCGTCAGCACAGCGACTGCCCAAACATTCGCAAAGTACCAGCTAACTTGGGAAACTGTGGCTTCCACTTGCACAGATTCTGCTTCACCATGCCAGGGACATTAAACCAGAACTGCTCCTCTTCATATTCCGCATGTAAAGTGTTTTTTTCTGAGATTTTTTGCCCCGATTTTTACCAATGTTTCAATGAAAAACTATGTTGTAATGATTTTAAGCCTATTTTAATATATGTCAAATAAACTCTGAAAAATTTTTAAAGATAAAAACCGAAAACGCGCAACGTTAGGTATAAGTTACACGAAACTAGCGAAAAGAAATGTTCATCAGTGATACAATGTACTGTTCATCTCCCATTGGTAGAGGGCTGCTACAGTATTAGATGCTTGGTTGGCTTGTGCATTCGTATGCAATGCAGCGCAACTAATTACTAATGGTTCACTGTCTCAATTATCAAAAGTGATGACTCATTCTGAAGAACAGAATAAACTGAAGTTCCCCTTCAGCTTCCCTAAAGGAATTTCAGACAGTAATCACTGGGGGATAACCGCATATCCCACCTGAACAAATTGAATACTTTGTCAAATGAGATGAGTACCATGCAGGCTACCCTGGGAGACCTGTACCCTACTGACAGTGTTATGACCAGTGTTTCAAGTTATTTTGTCCCACTCCTTTTTATTAATGAATGCTTCATTTTTAAGCTTCTAGACCGCACACTGTTTATGAAAAGTATGGCTGGCAGCCATTACACAGAGCTCTTCAGTAGAACAGAGATGCCATGGTAGAGGTTACCAAAAGGATGGCTTTATTATGTTTGGTCAAAAAGGATGAAGTGGATTTACAAAGAGTGACTGTATTTTGTATCCCAGTAATTGCTAAAAATACAATAACTATTCAGTGAAGTGTAAAACTATACACAACGCATTACCCCCAGCAAAAAGCACTACCCCCCCCCCCCCCCCAAAAAAAAAAACAAAACAAAACAAAACAAAACAAGTAGGCTATGTAATGGCTGTCTTATCAGATGACCCGGTTTTTGCTATTTTTGAAAGACACTTTGGCTGAAATGCAGTATGTTTACAGTAAACTGACTTTTAAATATATACAAAAACATATTCAAACCAGTCCTGGAGAAGTCAGACATGGTCAAGTCAGACCTGAGATACAATTTTCACTCTTGTGTTTTATTTGGTTCATACTCTACAAATACTGTGTGTTAAAAATGAGTAGACGTACAGTACAGTGAAGGGGCTAACAATTCTATTTGAATTATGGAATTATTTGGAGTCATATTTGTCAATTGACAATTTTGCTAGAAACATTGATTTTTGCGTTTGTTTATGTAAGCAAGTTATTTAGCATTTTATGTATTATTTTGCTTCAGAAAATAATGATGGTTTTCGTATTCTATTTACTTGGATTTCGAATCCAGTTATAATACAAAAATGATTTTAAAGAATTTTGACTTTCAGTTTACTTTGTACAGAATGTAGACAACCTGATGTACTGATATCCATAGAGAGACTCTGATGTGAGGTTCGCCATCTTGTCATGGTACTGACTGCCAGTTAAATGTGATGTATTTAGCCTGAGTTCTGTACTGTCCTGGTAGACATGGAATGGCAGGCATGGATTACAGAAGGTCAAATACTTTCAATACAATTGAATCCAGCGGTAGCATGGTGCAGATAAAATATACAAACTACAGTTTGCCATGCTTTTACAATGCTTATACTATGCTATACATCTATATTGTGCTGTCTACTCCTAAAAGCTTTTACTATGCTTTACTTCACTGTGCTTTGTTACTGTGCCAGGGTGTAATGCAGCCTAATAGATTTGTGTAATACAGTGTATTATGCTAGACTGTCTAGTTTGTGGCCTGATGATGTTATCATTTAATCTTTAAAATAATCAATAGCAGTAAATTGGGTAAAGTGTTAAAAAAAAAAACACTAAACGAAACTGTAAATTGAATGACAAATGCCATTGAGACAGATTTATAGTTAAATAACAATAAAACCAAGGTATGATTTAAGTATATAGGCATATATTTTTGTACAGGTGCTAGTGAAATGCAGTTCTGTATGTCAGATTTTATATTGGCGCTGTGTGGCAGTACAAGACTTTCTTTAACCTTTTTGTAAAAAAAATAAAATAAAATAAAAATAATCTACTGTATGCACCGCAGCACTGTCTCTAGGGGGCATCATCTGCTAAGAGTTTCAATCTGAATCTAGAAAGGCCCTCATAAAAGACAAGTGTGCAACATCAGGGAATTGTAGGCAGAATGCATTAAAATAATTTCAAGCATACATTGGTTTGCTAAGACCATTTTTTGCCTTTTAACATCATTGCCATAGTGAATTTAATTGGCCAAAGCTCCATTTTTACCCCTGAAATTGAAACAGTTACAGTAGTGCTATGTTCCCTATTGAGGTTAGCCACTCACAGAACTTTGAAGTAAGAATGATGTAAATGTTTTTCGTATGACATGAAACAATTAGAAATGTTTTGCCATAGCACCCTGCATGAAAATCTGGAATGTATTTATGAGTCTATTGAACTGAGATGAGTGGAGCAGAAAAAAGATAGCATGATTGCTTATATAATATGACACCAATGGACCAGTCCAAGTATTTTTAAGACCAGGTCCTAAATACATACAGCACACTGTTATTGTTTTGTTGAACTTTGTTCATGGTGTAAGTATCAAATGCAATGTCATGGGTGGGTGAATGCTGCCTTGTGTGCTATAAAACACAATGAATGGCACGTAATGTTTGGGGCAGTTTTTGAGCAGATAAAAGTACCCACCTGGTGTCAATCAGGGAGTTTACACTGAACAGGACAGGTAATACTTGCAGAAAGTAAACTGTTGCTAAGCACAAAACAAGTCAGAGACAAGTCTTTCAAAGGACACTGCATTGCAATTGTAGACCACTAACTGACAATAATAAATTCCTATTGTATTTTTTTTTTATTATTGGTTTGATTGTTTTCTCCATTCAAATGCTTATGCTCCTAAATTTCCCAGGCACACAGTGACAAAGCACCACTGTTGGATGCCCCTATTACACCAGGTCATACATTTGGTCCCGCGGTGGATGAGATGCTGCAGTGTTCTCACAATGAAGGAGCAGTTTCACCTGCTCCCCAAGTGACCAGTGCGCAAACCAGTGGCAAACTGGTGCCCTAGGCCCTATCGGCCTCAAAGGCCGGCACTGCCGGCTGTGCCTGCCTCCAGAGGTAGTGTTCAGAACCGGCACGGCTGCTGGCCGTGGAGGCTTTAGTTCTGCCGGCCGGTGCAGAATCAGAAGCCTCAGACCAAGCCACAAGCCAGGCAGCTGTTTGCTGCCACAGGCCCAGGGCCCCTTTTCAGGGAGCTATCTGGAGTATTGGCGTCAGTGCACCACAGACATCTGGGTGCTTACTATGGTTCAGACTGGCTACTCACTGCAATTCAAACATGGTCCCACGCAGTCAGGCACGGGGGAGCTTATGGCATCCCGACCCATCGAGCTTGCAGCTCTGGGTCTGGCCCCTGAACAGCTGCATTTGAGCCATCTGGGTCTGTCCAGTAGGGTTGCTGACACTTTACAAAATGTAGGGTACAAGTGAGATACAAGTGAGTCATCTTTCAGACATGGTGCCTGCCTCATGTGTTCAACCCCACGACCTGTCCTATGGCAGTTATACTGCAATTTTTTGCTGGACCTTTTTGACAAAGGGAAATCCCCCTCTACATTGAAGGTCTATCTGGCAGATATTTCAGCATGCCATGTCAAGATTGACTTGGTCTCCCCAGGAGTTCACTTCCTGGCGGCGCAATTTTTTAAAGGGGCTTGGCGGCTTTGGCCACCTATGACATTGTTACTCGCTGAAGGCTAAATGTGGTGCTAAATGCACTCATGAAGCCTCCATTTGAGCCCATGCATTCAGCTGAGCTGAAATATTAATTACTCAAAGCTGCTGTTTTGCTTGCTATCACCTCCGTACAGGCTCTGCGAGCAGCTTTGATATGTCTTATTCAGGATGCAAGTCTTTCAAAGGTAAATACCCATACGGTAATGGTAACATTTCTTTTTCAGGGAACCAGGGTTATGATAATAACTAAACGTTTTCTCTGTTGTGTTATTTTTAGATGATCTAATTGGACATCAGCACAGATTAAACCAATGACTTGATAGCTGGAAATAAAATGTTATATGATTTCAAAAGGCCTAGCCAGTTTAGGCTGACAGACTGACGTAGGATGTAACTACTTATATATTTAAAAACCAAGACCCTTAGGGTAGTATACCAACAAATATTTCACCATTTTATAATGTTATAGGAAATCTTAGCCTTGTGTGTTTTGTCTCAATGATAAGGGAAACCAAGTCATTTCATATGCATTGCAGATATCTCATGATTGTAAATACTTCTCTTTTTTGATAACAAAGATACAGTATGTGAATTTGACTTCATTTAATGGGTAACACTTAAAAATAAGTTTTAAAATCACAAGCTTTCCAAGGTGTTAGTTTTTCAATTTTGAGAAAACTGTAGCATAATGCAATACTGTTTATCTTCTGTAGCTTTTTATACCTTTCTGTACTTGAATACATATAGCAGCAATCATTGTATAAAAGATTTGAAAAAAACAAAAATAGGTATAAATCATATGAGTAGCTGGGGTATTTATTGTCTATACAAGGTTTTTATGCTAAGTACTGTACACCGCACATTGTGCAGCACTGAGAAATGTAATTGGCCTGCTTATAACGAAAAAAAGTGGTTAAGTTTCTATTGTGGTGTATGCATTATAAACATAATATTTACATATATTCAGTTGATTACATATTTGACTTACACACTAAAGCATTTAGCTCAACATAAACAGTATCACTCTGCAGAATATCAGTATTGCTATCCTGTCTTCCTTAAAAAAAAAACAATACGTTACAGAAATGTCAGAACATGGCTATGAAACAAGAATTTCAATCAGTGAGGGATTTTCAAGCGGGAATGATTACTGAGTAGAATACTAATGTCCTTTAATACATTCTAATCACCTTTGAACAGTGGAAAAGACGTCAGAATATTTAACCAACAAAGATTGTAAATTCAGCAGCTTATCTGACTTTAAAAAAAAAAAAAAGAAAAGTCAAAACATAGTCGGCTTTTGATTTGCTGCAACATTGATGTAGACTAAACAGAACAGCTCTATCTTCTACTGTTTGTATTTTGTGGGAAATTATTCATAATCTCCAGTAGTCTGCAAATGTATTAGAACACCCCATTGCTTTTGTAGTTGTGATTTGTTGTACATATGACATATAAAAATGGAGTGATTGCCTAATTTAATTGATGACTTTAATACGCCACACATGCAATTAATTTAAAATAGTAAGAGAAAAGGAGCACATAGTCACATATGGTAAAATGCATTTTTAGAAGTGGTTTAAAATGCCTAATTTCAGTAAGGCACAAAGTGTCTATTGTTTCTATGATTTTTGACTGGAAGTTTAGATTATAGAACATTGATGTTTTCATGCAGGTAGATATATAAATGACAAATCTTGAGGTATTCGAATAATTTTGCACACTACTGTATATAAAGTCAATGCATTTACAGTAGCAGTTTTCAGTCATGTATGAGCTATATTTTACTAATTGCACCCAGTTCCTACACATCACTTGGGTAAAATATTTATCATGTCAGTGTTTTGCAAAATGATGCATTGATGGTAAAAAAGCAGTCATGTCTCTGCCCTAGTGGGCATTCCGAAACACAAGGGAAAAAGTCCAGCCCTACAAAGTAGGAAGTCATTTGTGTATACCCACAGAAGAACCCAAGGTTTTTCTGTTTTGAAAGTCAACGCCAGTGAATACCTCATTTTTCCACTTGCTGTCAGCATTCTATTGTAGTTTAGATTCCGATGGTACATGTGTTGTTTTCATTTCCATTTATACAAAACAACTGTTGATGCAGTTTAAAAACAACAAGCCCACCCAGAGTCCAGCACTTACATTGTTCTTCATAGGCCTGGCTCTTAGCAATGTCCTTGTTTTTTCTATTTATCTGTTTAGGAGCATTTATAAATTAACAACAACCCCCCCCCGACCTTTTCTACCCAACTCAAATAACTTATTGCTGCACCCAACTTACTGACCAGGACCAAAGATTGTCTGGCTTTAAACTAGGGCCAACATTGTTGTCGTGGCAACTTGTGGCAATAAATATTATCTTAAAGAATTAATCTTGTGGTGACACTGAAGTATTGCAGCAGTGTGGTAATCAGGGTGGAACTCTTACTCTCCTAACACAGGATCTAAACCAAAGAAAATACATATTGTAGGCTACTGTGTAATTTCATAACAACATATGTTGTTAAACTTTTTTTATTCAGTATAGTAAAGGGCTGCATTATGCCAGTGCTTTACAGTAGACTCCCGTTAATCTGTGTTTCAATAATTCGTGTTGCGATACTGTGCGGTTTAATACAATACATTATCAAAATGTATTACTGCAGACATTATCTGATTTATGTGGAAGTGGATGCTCACACGCTTTACTAGTGTGGTGTGGCGGAGTGTTCCGCACCTTTGTTTATTATTTTGTATTATGATTTGTGTTAATGCGATGGCGCAAGCCGTCCGATATTATTATTTGTAGTGTTATTATTCTGTATTGTTTGGCCGGATGAGCGAGACGCCGTCCGCCAGGTTATTGTTTTAATTTTTAAATACCTCGTGAGGATGCGTGACTGATCAGCTACTGATGTCACGCATCCTTATTTAATCTCATGCAGACTATGGCTGAGGGGTAATAAGGTAGTTAATCGTATATGTATATTCGTATACGTTCGTATACAGATTTTCAGGGAACAATCTGGGAACAAAATTCTTATTGGGAGGAGGGAGAGGCAGTGTAGTATAACTTTCATGTCAAAATACCATTGTAGCAAAGGATGGGTCTTCTTGAGGTTGGTACTCTTTAGGAGTTACTGATACATCAGTGTCTGTTGATGGATAGTGATATATGCTATTTAGCTATGGAAATCTTTCCTGAATTGTTAAAGCTGCCTGTCCTTCAGTCACACCTGTGGGCTTTTACCCAAAATAACAAATGCAATACTTTTGTGTGACAGGATGGCTGGGTGCGTGCCGTCAGACCAGGAAATACACACTGGCTTAGTACTGTGGGGTGAGACACAAATGCGCTCGGTCTTTATAAAACAAATCAGACTAAACGGCACAGTGGCCAAAATAAACAAACACAAAACACGGTGTTCAATCCAGTGAAGTCCAGGGGTGAAGTGTAGCTCGTGAAACAGAGTGCAGTGCTTGGGTGCAGGTGCAGTTCATAGTACTGCTAGTGCTTGGGTACTGGCTTGATAGTGACAGTTCTCGGGATGCAGCTAGCTATCTGTAGTGCACAGACAGGGTAGAGTGCAGAAGGGATGTGCTGTGCTGCTGTGCAGGTGCTTGTAGCGCAGGTGATTCCAGGTGCAATACTGGCTCAAGAGTGTCTGTTTCAGGGATGGCAGCAGTGGTCTGAATAGACAAAACATGTACACAGACAAACAAACAAAACACTTAACTTCCGACAGTTCTCCTCCTTCGATCTAACCCCTTCCAGCGCGATACGCAACTTCACAGGACAAAAGAAAAAGTCAAACCCCTTTCCAGCGTACAGCTGTTGTTTATATTGATGTGGCTGTCCTTGAATTGGCAAACAATTAGCCAATTTGAAGACAGCTGCATTCCACAAGAATATTTCTGGCAGGGAGTGTTTTTAACTCCTTCCCTGTCCTACAAAACAACAAAAATAATAACACAAGGTTTTTACACAAAATACATTTAAATAAACATAGGGGTGGGGCATACCCTGTCAAACTTTGTTCTTCAAATTAGTTGTCCTTCTGCCTTTGGTAAAGTATATTTGTTCTCTTTTGTATTATTATTATTTATTTATTTAGCAGACGCCTTTATCCAAGGTGACTTACAGAGACTAGGATGTGTGAACTGTGCATCAGCTGCAGAGTCACTTACAATAACATCTCAACCGAAAGACGGAGCACAAGGTGGCTAAGTGACTTGCTCAAGGTTACACAGTGAATGAGCCGTGATTTGAACCGAGGACCTCCTGGCTACAAGCCCCTTTAACCATTGGACCACAGCCTCCTTAATACAGAGTGATAGCATTTATTCATGCAGAGAAACAGTTGTTATAAATTACACAGCACCATATATACATTTTAATTGACCAACATTCAGGGTGTTATGTTTACCAGATTAGGATGGAAGATCTGCTTTGTTAAACGACAACAAAATAGTAACCAGCAGAATATACTTATATATTTGCAAATGGTTTAAATAAACATCATTTTTTTTAATGATGGTGGCAACAATACTAATGACTACCTTAGCTGAATAATTAAAATGTTAAGTAGCCTCTTACTTGACTTGGGATTGGAAAAGCTGACAAAACTTGTTGTTCTGGAACAGTAGTTATTTAGAAGGGGAGTCTCTGCCTTCTAGGCAAATGGGAGGAGTCTGCTGCCTTCAGCTTGTAACACTTCCTAGTCCAAGCATGCCTGCCAGTTTAAATCTCAAATTGTGCAGTATCTCTAAAAGCACTTGGAAGAGCCTAGAAGAACAATGTGGCATCTCCTTAGGAGTGAGCAAGAGCTAAATGCACAACTGGCGAAGTTGATGTGCTGCATGGGTCAGTATACCTCTGCCTGCATCTTTTTTTCAGCTTGCATGCCAAGGCTTAGTCCTTTGCTTAATGTTCAGTGTTGTAATCACTGGTTCTTACTGTGTGCCTAAGTTTTTGCCATGGACGGGAATGTGTTGAGAACTTGCAAATCTTGTTGTGTAACTCCTGTGACATTTTATGTTATGTTCACATAGATTTTACTCAGAGAATTCAGAAGTGCTAGTTTGTGGACAGTAATTCTCATAATTCAGATAATTGAAGCAGGAACAGGGTTTGTCTAGACTTTGGTCATGAATCAACTACGTAATAAAACCAAAAACATTTCTTAGCTTTTACTCAGGGCCACAGCACTGCTGGTTTTCTGTTCCCACAATAGTCATTCATTTCAATCAGAGCACCAGTATTGTTGCAGGAGGGGGAATGATCTGGTTACACTATGACATTCACAATCCTCTTTCCTCTTTCAAATCTGCTATATCAGGTTGGAAGCTCAGCAAAATGTTTTGGGCTTTATTTCCCAGTTGATTTATGATCCATAATGTGTGTTTAAAAATGTCAAAACAGTTTGGGATTTTGTTAAAGAAAGTATGTTGAAGAAAGTAATGTGATTCTTAAAACACTTCTGTAACCCTCATTTATTCATGTCTAGGCAACAGCTTTATTGCTAAATCAGACTAGTAAAGGTTTGCAATGAAACATAACTCAGCAAAAAAAAAAAAACAGTAGTTTTACTTGTACATACTTGTGTTTCTGCTGTGGCGGTAATTTTTACAGTTAAGAAAACAAACATTTTGAGTGGAGAACTGTACATCTGCAGCCTTTTTTTTTATATAAATCAGGGCTAAAGATTACCATTGTGATTATTTTTGTTAGTTTGACAGCACAAGCAATTGATATAGGCATATATTGAAAATGTGTGGTGTGCTATATAAATGTACCTTTTTTGATTTAAATAACAAGTCAATATGCTATGCTTTATGATGATTGACATGAAACATCCTGGTGTGCTACTATACAGCAATTGCCTAGTTGCTGTAGCAACAATAAACTAAATGTAAACTGCAGACAGTACTTTCAGTAATAACAATAATAACAAAGAATAACAAAACTTTCATTTAGTGAAATGGCTTATAAAAAAAGGAGCATTGTAAGCAGAAATCTACATTCAGTACAGAGAATTTGCAATGTGGATGATTTAAATTGCAATTGAGCAGATGATTGAATGATGATAATGAATTTGGCCAGATGCCTTGTCCGCGGGCGCTGACAGCTATCTGCAGTGTTGGCTGGCTAGCGAAACACGGATAGGAAATGGGTCACAGGGCCACCTCCTCTCAAAAGACAAACCATGGCGAGTGTTTTTTATATGTACATCGAACAATGTTTGCAACTCGGTGAGTGCGGTAAGTTGCATTAGAAATCGATAGATTAATTTGCTTCACAAGGTAATGGTTGCAGGTACCAGCACTGGTATTTACATTTACTGCATCCGAGGACAACCCAAGCCCCAGTGCATTATTTGTCAGGAGGTCAAACAAAACTCTTAATCCTGTAAAGTTGAGACGACATTTATCTACAAAGCATTCAGAATGTGGAAAAAAAAATTAACAAAAGAAAAGGGAATTTTGCCACCAGCAACTTTCAATGCACAAAATGACAACATTCCTTGATGAACTGGTAACTAAGATTCAAGCCCAGGAATCTAGTCAAGTTAGGTACTTTATATAAATACTTTACTTTCTTCATGTACTTCTACATATACACATAACAAGTAGTTTCAAAGTGCTGTGGTGAAAAAATCCGCAGAAAATGGTCTGTGGGAAAAATTCAAACACCAAGGTGGTACCTACATTAAAAAAGGTTGGAAAGCACTGATCTACACCTATCCAACCCTTGAGCCCTCTTCTAACAGGAGCCTAATGTCATTTGTGCCAATTGTAGTTTTGTGATGTGGACTGCTGTTGTGGTGAAAGTTGATGTGTTAATTCCAATGATCTTTCATCTCTAAAGTATAGTAAGGCTTCCTTACTATACATCAACACATTTAGAAATATTTAGAAATGACTATGAGGTGTTTTTTAAAAATTTTTTATATACTTTCAGCTGAAAATCATGTTTATTTTTTATAGTCAATCTTTAGGAATTTCTAGTTGCACACATGCGCCTAAATTAAAACGTACATTCGCACAAGCATTTTTTTAGTCTCATATGCAGAAACCCTCGACACAGAAAGCTCTCCCCATCAGCCTAAACAAAAACGGTTTTATGCTTATATGTTAGTGCTTGTTCTGATTTGTCCCGAGATTCACCAAAAATCTTTTGCGATCGACCTGTGGCCAGCATTGCTGTACTGCATGTTTGCAGGTAGAAAGTAAACCTCCCTCTGTATCCGTTTGCTCATGTCATTTCTGATAGTGTTTGTTTGTTTGTTTTTAGATTAATTGTGTATATTTGATTTTTGTATGTGTTTTTGTTTTTTGTTTTGTATATATAAAATCCAATATATATATATATATATATATATATATATATATATATATAATATATATATATATATATATATATATATATATATATATAGTGATCTCGGTTCCTGCAGGTAGGCACATCAAACAGGGCGAGGCATTCCACACACAGGCAGAGGGCGGGCGCGAACCTCAAACCTGGGACCTCTCGCACTAAAGCCAGCTCCTTTGTACAGCGGTATCGGCGCTATGCTTTAGATTGAATCAACCACCTGTGGTTATCACAGGGTCACCCCTAACAATATGTTGTAGCACTTCAACAAGGAGAGACCCTGTTCAAGTTCATTCAGTTATTTTATTTAGGACGCTTGCTCCCTCACCCTCTCAGAGTCCACTGCTCTGACTAACAACAGCTTTCAAGACAGCAAGCACACTTTTATGGCATAGCTCTGCCCCTTTATGTTAAGCGGGTGCTGGAGTTTGCACACCTCCCATTGGTCCTCAGCCACACACCAGGACCAATGGGCACGGTTAGTTAGACGAGCAATGGCGGAGAGTACAGAGGAGGAAGGAAACACTGTACAGCGGGAATTACAGCACAACATAAAAATGTAGGATCACTACAATATGGTTTATACTGTCCAATGGGATTCGTTAGTGCTGTAAAATGCTTTATCAAGTGGCTTATCCTGGATGGGTGTAGGTTAGCCATGTTTAAGTAATAATAATAATAATAAAAAATAAAAAAATCTCCAGCCACAATTGCAAATTGAAACAGTTGTATTCGTGTATTATTTCCAATTTATTTTCTATACATGTCTAATGCTCAAACTACATAAATAAAGGACAAAAATCTCATGACTTATTTAGTATGTTGCCATCAGACTTGTTGCCTGCCAAGGGGGATTGTGCTGCAGAAAAAGAGAGAGCATAATTTTCACACCCTCTTAAATTTAACTTTAGAAGATACATGTTTATTGTAGAAATGTATTCCTTGCTTTTTAAAATTGGTATTGTTATTACTGAGCAAGTTACACAGCCTGTATGTGGGTTAAGCATTTTTTTTCTGTTGACAAAAGTGTTTATTCAGCAAAAGGGAATGACACAATAAACTAAACATGTTCAAATGTTTTGGTAAAAACTGTTATTGAGTGAACGACTGGTACACAAGTATGAGCACACCATACACGTGACAAAATAGGCTTTCAAATTTGACAGTTGGCTGAAAACCAAGATGAGGGGGCAGCATACTACATGCCTAAACACTGCCTTTGTTTCATTTGTGTTTGAAATATAATACAAAGGTTTCCTTGGATTTACCTCCATGAGGCATGGTTTGAACAATTATTAGAATTTAAAAAAAAAATGGGTCAGAGTCATGCATCTCAATTTGTGTTTGTCTTGCTTTGTTTCAGATGAGAGAGACAGGGTACAGAAGAAAACTTTTGCAAAATGGATAAACCAGCATCTTATGAAGGTATGGGCATTCATCCCTAATATTCTTAAATGTGTTTCCTGTAGGATTCAGAAGGTCATGCTTTTTCATTCACTAGGCAAAACAGTGATTTAAATTATTCTTGTTATCCAGTAATTTCAGCATAGCCATCAGCATAGGATTGCTATGTAATGCCAGCATTTATTGCTTGGTTAATGGAAAGCATGATCTTTGTTTGAAAAGCAATTTTGCAACCCTTAATTAGCATTTGTACCCCTTCCATTCTCCATATTATCATTGTATGACTTTTCCACAATATGTGTAAAGGTTCCACACTACAGGGGTGATGTAAGGATACGTGCAAAGTGATTTGTGGGTGCAAAACCCAATAATCCTGCCGTAAATCATGCTTAGCAGCCATAAAGTCTGATTTACGGCGTATATAAAGAATGGTGTTCACATGATGTTCTGCACCCGCTATCAAATGTGCACTTTGCCATCATTAAGCCATTAAAATGATATTGAAATGCATTCAAATGAAGGAACGAGCATGGAATTGGGCGGGATCTGGATACTGAGCAGTGCAAACATTATAATATGATGTAAGGATTTTGCCTTGCACTTAGGCAATTGCTGACCCTCCAAAAACTTTACACCTCTTATTACAAGGTGCAAACCATTGTAGAGAGCGAGTAACTAAGAGCTGTATAAAAGCACACACCTGGAGAGACCTGTCATTAGCTTCAGGATGGCTGCTGTGGTACACTTCTTGTTGAAAAGAGACTGGAACAGGCTCTTGTTGAAAAGAGACAGGAATACGTTCGGAAGAGAAGGGCAATACAAAGAAGACCCTGCATATTCAATCCTAGTCACTTTGGGATGCCGGAGTATACAGTGCTTATCTTATCTAATTAAGCGTTATCTTCTCCCTCCGCAGGTCATCCTTCACCTCAAATCTGAATTGAGGGATGAACTAGACCCCAGCGTCAATCTAATGACTGCTGTCCCTGTGAAAGTGCTGTGCTGTATGCACTGCTTAGTCTCTGGTTCCTTGCAGACCACAGTTAGAATGTCTGGAGGGATAGCCCAATCCATCTTTTCCAGAGTGCTAGGCAAATTTCTGGATGTCATGCTAAAAAGGGCAGGCCAATTCATATACTTTCTTAAGGATACTAGCATAGCTGGTTGGCTGAGGCTTTTCCAAACAACTCAGTTTCATGCTCTGCCCTCAGCCATAGGAACTCTCAATTACTTATCAGGAAACTTTTATTTTCATGTGCCAAGAGGACTATGCTTCCCTTTCTCAGATATTTATTTTTGGTCTGTATTTTCATGTTCCACAAACAGCGACTACTGCTCTCTGTACCGCTAAATAGACCGATGCGCTCATTGAGACCCTCATTATCACAATTGTGAATTATTATTTGTGCGTGTTGAATAATTTGCATTGCTCTTAAGCTTGCATAGGGCGCAGTGAAAAATAATTGCCTGGCCGCAATGCAATTTGAATTTTGCATCTGCAATTATTTGCACTGCTCCTATACTTACATCACTCCTAACAGGTCTGCCTTCTGCCTCTGTGTTGGTTAGCTGGTGCATCTGTATTCAAGACTGCTTCAATTACTGATATATCACAGTGAACTTCTGAAGAACAGTCCCTGCAGAGCTATTTAAAAACCTACGTAGTGGTCCTACCCAAAATGACATCAGAATCTGGGGAAGGACGAGCCTGACACTCCATCAGTTGTATGTCATTGTAACAAAGTGCCCGCCCCTGTGTATATTATCTGTTATGTGTTGCGTGTGGTGTGTTTAAATGTTGGTGTATAGACATTGGTACACGGGATATAAACGGGTCTGTGTAACACGAGTGTTTAAAAATGTATATGTGTATTTAGGCACGAGGATTGCACAGCACTTCACGTGCAAGTAAAATGTAGTAATATGTGAGCACGGGGAATTGCACTTTATTAATTCACGTGCTGGGATTCAAGTGAATAATTAATTGGTAATTGAATCCCAGCACAATAGTATATATAGATGCACGTTGTCACATACTGGCGGTTGGGTGTTCGGGAGTGGAGAACGGGAGCGAGAGAAGGAGTAACTTAATATATCAATTGCTATTGCGTGCTGGTGGGACCAGCACGATACTTGTTTATTTAAAACTCGCCGTGTTTGTCAGTGTGTCTGTCCGTGCACCGTTTTGTTAAGTTTAGTCTGTTTTTGTTTGTCTATTTATTTTGGCGTAGAGTGCCGTGTCCTGTGTTTTCGTGTTTGTTTAAACCTTTTATTTTGTAATGAACCGGCGCCAACAGGCGTCTTCATCATTTCATTTCACATCATCGTCTTTGTATATTTCATTCCTTCCTGGTTCTGACGCCGCCCACTTGGCCGTCTTTGTGACAGTCATCTACAGAACATCTACTTTTTCATGATAGCTGTCATGATAACATATAAATGTTAACCTATTTAATAATACATCCTAATAAATTGATTAAAATAGGCTTTTAAAAAGTTTAACAAAATTGTCACGCAATACGCTATGAGATATTACTATAAATGATGTCTGACTATTGTGCACTATAAAGAGACACAGGCTGCCAGCGCTTTCCTTACTCAGCTTTGGGGATGTACATGCATCCAGAGTTGTAATGCCATGGTGTTGGGGATAACTTGAAGGTTTTTGGCAAAAAGTAATTCAGAGCAATATGCTTTGAATAATTAGTTATATTCAAATGAAATTGGATAGCAGCCATACAGTATGCCGTATCGGATTGGGTAGAACAATATGTAAATTAGGGTGCGTGGGAGTGTCCAGTGAGTGTCCGAGGCGGCAGTATTTAGGAGGGGGAATGCCATATATATATATGGATTCAGTTGGTCACGGACAAAAATAACCTTTTTACGATTTGATCAAAGAATGAAATTAAAGGTTATTTCGGTAATTGAGCTCTTTATTTTGCTCAAATTGCGAAATGGAAAATACCAGCAAATAACGAAACAGAAAAAAGAGACAGCTTCTTCGGTCTTTGAGTAAAGCGATATAATCAAATTGTGAGAGTTAAGTGTTATGCATGTATTGAAATCGCCAACAAAAGACGTGACTACCCAAATACACAAACAGCAAAAGGTAAAAGTCTGAAATGTGTATAACACGGTGTTAGAATACTGGCCTAAGTATAAACGTGTCTTTGTTAGATGTTCTCTGAGTTAACTAGCATGTTACCTAATTAACCTTTTGTCACCAATTGTTGTTAACAGATGAGAGTCCATGATTACTATAAATATAGGCAGTATAGGCACAATTTTGTCATTCCTGAATGTAAGGGAGCAGAAAATGGCAAAATAGGCTCAGTTAAGCAAAGAAAAAAGACTGTAATTACTTTAAGAAATGAAGGTCAATCTTTAAGACAAATCTCAAGAACTTTGCAAGTGTCTGTAACTGCTGTGGCCAAGACCATCAAACGATTTGAAGAAACTGGCACTCATGAGGACCGAACAAGGTCAGGCAGGCCAAGGGTGACCAAAGAATCAGAAAACAAGTTCATTCTAGTCACACGTCTGTGAAACCGGCGATTAACTACCCCTGAAATACAAGCTCAGCTAAATGCTACTAGAAGTACAGATGTTTCAACATCAGCTGTTTAGAGGAGATTGCGTGAAGCTGGCCTAACTGGAAGAATTGCTGCAAAGAAACCATTGTTAAGAGTGCAGAATAAGAGGAAGAGACTTGCGGGGGCCAAAAAACACGGAAACTGGAAGGAGGCAGTGTCATGGTCTGGGGTTGCTTTGCTGGTGACAGAGTTGGTGGTCTTTACCGAGTCCATGGCAAGCTCAACCAGCATGGCTATCATAGCATACTTCAGAGGCATGCCGTTCCATCAGGATGAATTTCTGAAAAAAAGCAAGATTACTGTCATAGATTGGCCATCTCAGTCCCCAGACTTGAAACCTATTGAGATGTTGTGGATTGACTTAAAGGCTACTGTTGCAAAAAGGAAACCAACATCAATTGCAGAACTCAAAGCTGTATGTTTTGAAGAATGGTCAAAAATATTTCTGGAAAGATGCCACGAAAAAAGAACTGTCTAACTAGGATGAGCAATACTTGAAGGTAATAGCCTTCAGGAATAGAAAGAAGACCAGGGTTGAATTGACAACAGAACTGGCAGAAAGCACAGGTGTCGTTGTCCATCAAATCAACATACAAAGGTCACTCTTGAAATCAGGACTTAAAGGATGTGTTGCAGTAAGAATACCTCTGTTAAGAAAGGGGAACAAGACTAAAAAGCTAAAATTTGAACAAGAACACAGAAATTGGACTATGGATCAATGGTCAAAAGTGCTTTGGACAGTTGATGGACGGACAACGACACCTGTGCCTTCTGCCAGTTCTGTTGTCAACTGAATGCTTGTCTTCTTTCTATTCCCTAAGGATATTATCTTCAAGTATTGGTCATCCTTGTTAGACAGCTTTTTGTGTCTTCCAGTCCTGGGTTTGTCAATTACAGATGATGTTTCTCTGTACTTGTTGATCATTCTTTGGATACCACACCTTGAAAATCAAGTGATGCAAGGTATTTCACTCAATATTTTTCCTACTTTATGCAAGTCAAAGTGGTTATAATAGTAGAAAACACTAGTGGAGGCTTTGAGTAAATTGTTGATGCTCATAGTGCATCAGAGTAGAAAATTACATGTTAACATTACAATTGCTTTAAACTATTTCTTTTTCTTACACCTAGTAGATGGAAAGTCAGCATTGAGAGTTGTATTGTTTGTTGTGGAACCTGAAAATCTTAACTTGGCCCTGGGAGTCTAATAATACTGAACCACCCGTTCTTTGCAAGTGTCTGCATGTGTGTCTGGATAATGAAACCACAATATTACTAAATAATTATCTGAATAAACAAACTTATTATTTAAAACTGAAGTACTAATTAATCTGCACAGTTTATTGTCTATACAATACAAAATCTTTAATACTTTTGAAATCTCCTTTGATCTCAACGGTATGTTTTACAACAATACCCTGTTGTCAAATGTAAGGTTACATTCGTCTGACAAAGCAGCTGAGTAATATGAAGAGAACAATTCTAGCAGCCTAGGAACCGTACAGACATGCTATTTTAGTACTCTGTGACAGAGCGTGTGGCAGAGGATTGTTTTGTGATTGGACAAGGGTGAAACAAGGTCACAGTGACAGCATACTGGAGCTGGCTATGCAGACTGCAGACAGTGTTTTCAGTCATGGGTGGGTGCTGAACTCAGTAGCTGCCAGTCTTAGGTTGCTAGTGATCTGGTAAAGCAGATGAACAGTGTAAATCTTTCAGGGTTTTATCATCCCATATCGCTGGCAACGGGATATAATGGAGATGCTTGTGTTTGCATTACATTTGTAGATAAATCTATTAGATAGCTACCTATATACTGTATCTATTAATTTAATGTGAAAAATGAGCGGTTCATTATTATTATAGACTGTCAGGACATGACATGCTGTAATTAGAGTAAGACTTTCAAGTTAAACCATATGTCTGGTCAGATGGTCAGCCAACTGTTGAAGCCAGGTATGGACATGCCTTAGTACAACGATATGTCATACTGAGACTACATAAATATGTACGATCATCAGCATGTGTTAAAAACATTATTTTAAAATATTATTATATGGTATTTTTTTGCATATACTTTCTGGTTTAACCTGTTTCAGTTTTATAACAGCATTTCTAATAGGAATGGCATTTATTTTGGTCTGGACAGGTATCAAGTTAGGGGTGGATCTCGGAAAACGAAGGTGATATGCTTATTATCACTAGACGAAAGGGCAGAGCAGATGTAAGATGTGGCTGATTGCAATGTGGTCATGGTGATTGCTGTTGTTATACAGAAGTGTGCAGTATGAATCATTTTTAAGAGTGCTAGCCAAGGGTTTAAAATCTATTTTCGTACCTCTTATTAGCACTAAATATTTCAGACACATTTTTTCATGTGTTGAAAGTCCTCTGGTTTTAAACACACACGCGCACACACACACACACACACACACACACACACACTTTGTAATGTGGGATATGCAGATATTTAAAATATAGCAGTTCAGTTCACCTGTTGTAGTTCAGACTCCCTCACATGATACTGTGTAGCAGCAGTCAGACAATGTGATCTATAGCTAAGGTGACCAGATTTTTAAATTCTTAAGCTGGGACAGTTTGGAAATATTGTGGATAACTTCCAACTTCCAAGCTACTGGGTTTTTGTTTTCACTTTGTCAATGTTTGATCTAATATCACATTGAAAGAGAATGCTGATACTTGTGGTGATATTCTGAGTGAAACTGAATAGACAAGGCAGGAAATGTCATCATACAATTAACATGTTTTTAATAGATTCCTTTCTGTTTTAGTGCTATCTGACAGCTTAAAATATGTTTAAAAGTAAATTTGGAAATAAAGCTATTTGGAGAAACTTAAAGGGATTCAAGACCTGATATTTGCCTCTTTTGCTGAAGGACAAACATATGTTTTTATCAATGTGTTGTTTTTACTATTAAACTAACAGCTGTGATAAAGTAAAATACTTATAAAATACATTATATAGCTATCACACATATGCAACAGATAACATTAATCTTAAATATGAGTACTCCATGTCTCTCAAATACACATTTAACACAGAAATAAAAATAAGGTTTTTGTTCCTCCAATCCGCGTGTGCCACATCGCTTCCTGTCTGGGGCGATGACTTGGTGTATCATGGCTTTGCCCCCTTTCTAGATGGCCGACTTCCACCTTTCCCTGGAATGAATTGTAGGACCATCCAATCCGAGGCACACTGTTCCCTTTACACAGCATTCTCACAGATTGGGAGGGAGATTTATAACCAAGATTCATTCTTTCTCTGTCACAATAGTTCATAAATTATTTTGTAATATTCTCTAAAATACATTTCTTAGAGGGTACCTGTGGTGAACTGAAAGTGAATATAGACTTATTTCAATAGAAAATATGTTTAAAAATACTTTGGTCATGTTACAGCCCCTCTTATTGTTGTGATGGGCTATTTTGATGCACAAAGTATTCAAACCATGACAAGCTTCAGTGCACTGCGTTGTAAACATGGCAGGGTAATGTGATGTGACAGCCATTTGCACACTGATAACAAATATGGATGAAGGGAATAATTCCAACACAATACAAGGGTACCCGTATGAGCCGTTATTGTTAGATTACAGTAGTTGTTGCTAAGTTCAGGTAGCGAGTATGATGATTCAGACGAGGTTAGACTCAAGTTCATTTTAGCAATAGACAGTGGATAAACCCACCCGCAATTATGTGTCATTGGTTGCAAGTTTGAACGTTGACGGTTCAGTAATTCTCAAGATTTTAATGCTACTGGTTGTTCAACCTTCTTTGGTCACATCAAATGTTGTACTGTTATAAGCTAGATATGGTAGAAACATAGAAGTCTGCATGAAAATACCATATTCTTTTACCAGTGCGACGGTGCTTTGTGCAAAAATAATGGGACGAAATGAGTGTCCCAAGAAAGGTTCTGGGGACACGTGGACCAATGTTCCAAAACAAGAAGTCTGGTCACCTTATCTGTAGAACATGTACCAATATGCACATGTGTATATATAGCAAGAACCAAATGGTCTTTATAACAATAAAATACAAGACCAGCGATTATTTTTTTATACGTTATTAACATACGTCAGATTTTCTGCGAGGAAAAACTGCTGCCCGTCACAGTGACTGGTCACTAAATGTTCATATAATGTTCTTATATATCTGTTGGGAGATTTGGCGATCACAAGTACAATCTTACCAAAAAATCATACTAAATCGTCCAAAATGTTTATAAACCAAAAAATAAATGTACAAAATATTAACTATAGTGAAATAGTCATAGGATAAACATCACTGATGACTCGCCAATCAGTATGCATTTCACTTAAGCCCCAGGCCAATAGAAATACCTTTTATTATGAGGTGCAGTCAAACGGATGGACGCCTTCAGTCTTTGACAGTCAACTAGCGTGAAACAATCTCTGATGGATAATTGCCAGTTAATGGAAACGCTATATATGTTACACAGGTGACTTTATCCTGTGATCTGAATCAAATAACGTTGGAGTAGGGATGATTTAGTTGATTTAGATGATTTAAATAAAAAAGTTGTTTAAATCAAGTCGCACTATATTATAATTTTTTTGCAATAAAAAATATAACTATTTAGAATTGGAGGACAACACTGATTTGTACTTACTCAGAAAACAGCATTCTCTCTTTAAAGCATACAGTAAGCAAGTTGGTTGGTTTAAAAAGATCATTAATCACATGAAAATGCCATCTGTAGAAAAGCTGGGGAAACTGTCAAATCTCTGTTGACAAAACAAAGCCGAACCACACCCACAGTGGAGTGCAGTTGTCATGTGAAACCTTAAATTCAGCCTTGGCCCCTCCCTTCAGTAACATTATTTATGCATAAGAGAAATGTGTAGGTTGAATTACTTAGGTTTAGTATGAGATTGGCATTGCTTTTCAAGTCAAGTTTATACAAAACTTGGAAGCCAAATGAGCAATATGGTTTGTGTAAATTACATCCTCCTTAAAAACAAAACAAAAAAAGCTACAAAAAGGAATCTTTTTGATGTAGTCATTATCTGTCATCACCATTTTCTAAGTTGTTTAAAGTCTGTAACAGTAGGATTTAAAATGTATAGAAAGTACCTGTAGTTTTTCTCTACTTGTGCTACTTTATAAAACTAATTATAATATAATAGCAAGACACAACTTGCTTGCATGCTTTCATCCTATATATTTAAAGTTTAGACCCCAAAACATGAACTAAAAACAAACCAAGCAAAATCTTACAGTGGATAGAGCTTGTTCATTACACAGGCTGATCCCTGAATGCATGTCAAAGTTACTCAACCTCCTTCCTATTTACTCTGTTGTTGCAGTTTGCTAAACACAGTAACAAAGGGATTAACTTACGAAGTTTTCAACTTTATTAGAATGATACATCTACATTTTCATGACTGTTTAATTTCTTACTTGTTTAATATTATATAATATTGTGTTCTATTGTTGTAAATGCTTCCCCTCTGTCCCCACAATTATCCTGACACAGTCTTTTCAGAAGTGTTTGAATGGCTGGACTAGGGTAGTAAGCATAGGAAATAATACTAAAAAAAATAGAGGATCATAGAGGACACAGAAAATAGGATATTAAACACTAGGAAAGGTTTCCATCATGTATTAAATCTGATGGATGATATACAGTCCACAAACTTTATACAAGCGCTGTCAGGGATGACATTCCTGTTTCTTCTTACCTGACAGTAATGTTTGTGTTACAGGTACGGAAGCATGTGAATGATCTGTACGAAGACCTTAGAGATGGACACAACCTGATCTCCCTGTTAGAGGTGCTATCTGGGCAGACCTTGGTGAGTTTATATATCAAATCTCCTTTTTACTGTACACTTTTAGTTCTAAGACATAATGTACAATTTCTCCTTTGCTTCCACCCCTTCCCGAATCTAGTTGTATTTTATAAAATCTTAAATACAACAAACACCTTCTGTGGAAAAAAAAAAAAAAAAAGATTTGTCCTTTTGTTTCATTTCACAGTTCTTAAAAAGCATAAATACATCCTCACTTTTTACAGTTGTTCTTAACACATGTGTTTCAACAATATATTCACATGTTTTATCACATTAATATGAATAAACTGTAAAACAGACACCCTGTAAGAAAGTAAAGCTTTGGTAATTTAGGAATAGTAGCACAAACAGAACATAAAGAACATCCAACATACAACCAGAGATCACAAGTTTGAATCCTGGTTGTGCGAGGCAGCTGGTCTTTGCTGGATATTTTTTTTTTGGGGGGGGGGGGGGGGGGGGGGGGGGGGGGGGGGGGGGGGGGGGGGGTGGGGGGGGGGGGTGGGGGGGTGGGGGGGGGGGGGGGGGGGGGGGGGGGGGGGGGGGGGGGGGGGGGGGGGGGGGGGGGGGGGGGGGGGGGGGGGGGGGGGGGGGGGGGGGGGGGGGGGGGGGGGGGGGGGGGGGGGGGGGGGGGGGGGGGGGGGGGGGGGGGGGGGGGGGGGTGCTGGGGGGGGGGTGTGTCATTGGCCTTGTGCTCCCAGGGTTAAGGAGGTGAGATCCGTCTTAGACGTTTTCTACAGGCCAGGCGTCGAGTGAGCCTGTGGGAGGAGATTTGCTGGGCTGGTCTTTGTCCTCCAGAGGCCTTCAGCCTGCAGACATCAGCTCTCAAGTTCATAGGTGTAAAAAAATGCCGATTGGCTCGAGTGATCGGAGGACGCCCACCGAGCCTCGGGTCCCTGAGCTGTGTGGAGAATCGCCGCGGTGAAGTAGAACAATAATTATAATTAAGCATTCCAAATTGGGAGAAAAAAATAATAATAATTGGATATTCTAAATTAAAAAAGGAACGTCCAAGGAAATACTGCCTCAATGCCAGCAGTGTCATAAAGAGTAAGTAGAGTGGTTCCAAAAAAATATAGCGTTATATGTCCCAACGTGTTACAACTGTTTAAATAATGTACCTATCATTTTTCTTTTCATTGTTAACGTCTTGACAACTTTTTATACTTATAACTTGGAAGTCTTTTTCAAAGCTATTTTAATAGGACCACAGTAGTGCACTGGGGTTTGAGATCTGCACTCTAAATCACTGCAGGAAGAGAGATTAAAAAAAAAAAAAAAAAACAAAACATATAAATATATATATATATATATATATATATATATATATATATATATATATATATATATATAACAAGTGCTCTGGCTTTTCTGTTCCTTACCACATCATGGATCGTTATTGCTGTGTTACTATTAGTGCACTAGAACGGCCATTTTGAAAAGAGCTTTGAAACAGACTTTAAAGGTGTAAGTGTAAAAAGTTGTCAGGATTTTAACAAGGAAAAGAAAATTTGCAAGTGCATTATTTAAACATTATATTTTTCTGAATCTGGCTACTTACTGTTTAAGCCAAGGGAGGATCCACCCATCTGTTGATAATATTTTTGGACAGTGTTAATTCTGATATTTCTGGATTTTAAAAAGTAGTGCATAATACAGCAAATTGATAGAACTGTAAAGAAATAAGTTTTATATTTTTACGGTTAAAATGTGTTAAGAATAATGGTGCAGTATCAATGGCCACCACTGAGTGTCAGTCACAAGTTGTAGTTCAGGACAGTACAGTCATATCAGTTTATTGACCATTTGTCAGACATCTTTCTAGGTGAATAAGTACACCCACAACCATTTCACTGTAATGTCCCATCCAATTATCATTTGAAATGTGGATTCTCTGAAACTGTACCCTTCTACTTTTTGCCCTCACATCTTTTTTCCCTTGGACAAATCCAAATCCATTCTCTTCTCCTTTGCTTGTATTTCTTTTCCTTTTTTTGGGCGTCCTTTCATTTTTCTTTCATTTTTCATGCTTGCTTTTCATTTGTTGTCTGTCTTGTGTCTTGTATTTTCTTCTGTCTCTGATATGTTGATAAGCCAAGGGAGCGTGATTTTCTGAAGACGCTGAGGTTGGTGAGTGCAGCTGAAGCATGTGCATTTGAGCAGCATGAGGATGAGCAGGATGATGATAAGGGGGTAGGTGTGGACCCCCGTAACAGTACTAATGTAGAGACTATTAGAGTGTGCTGTGGTGACTTCCCCAGGACTCAACATTACATTTGCCTTGGATAGTTTATCAGTGTATATGCAAACCAGTCATTTTCCAGGTTATCTACAGTCTGTAACACTAAGATTTGACATGTATAAAGGTACCTGTATTTTTTTCTGTCTAGAAAATGTATGCTACTTTATAATACAAATTATAATATAATAGCAATACATAACTTGCTTGCATGCTTCGCTTCCTTTATATTTAAAGTTTAGACCCCAAAACATGAACTAAAAACAAACCAAGCAAAATCTTAAACCGGATAGAGCTTGTTCATTACACAGGCTACAATGATCCCTGAAGGCATGTCAAAGTCACTCAACATCCTCCCTAGTTACTATGTTGTTGCAGTTTACAGTAACAAAAGTAGTATTCAACTTTATTAGAAGGATACGTCTACATTTTCATGACTGTTTAATTTCTTACCTGTTTAATATTATATAATATTGTGTTCTATTGTTGTTTCTGCTGAAATGCTTTACCTCTGCTCACATAATTATCCTGACACAGTCTTTTCAGAAGTGTTTGAATGGCTGGACTAGGGTAGTAAGCATAGGACGTAATGCAAAAAAATAGAGGATCATAGAGGACACACAAAATAGGATATTAAACACTAGGAAAGATGATATAAAGTTCCCCTTGAGATGCTTTTAGAGGGCAGTAGCTGCACAATTAGAAATACAATGTGCACCATGACAGTTACCCAGTGCCTTTAGCAAAAACATGTATAAACTGACGCAGTTGAATTCTGTGATCTGCATTTTGCTCTTCAGGTTATGTTTTTTATTCACGGTCTTGAATTATTAGTAAATGTTTTCATCATGTATTGAATCTGACAGCTTATATACATTACACAGTCCCTTTAAATATTATATATTATATGTTCCCCCTTTAAATTATATATATATATATACTACAGAGGAATAATATATATATATAATATATTATAATATATATATAATATATAGACTCTAAGTGCCCTATACAGTTCGTGTATATAAACAGTATACAGACATATGCTTAGCTGGCAATGGGCTGTTCTGCGTTTGTTTGCATATGTGTACACGTATGAATGTACATTAGGAACAGAAGTAGATGGTTTTCCTCTCAAAATATCAAACCCATATTTGTGGTGCTTCAGTTAAAGTTATAGTAAAAATGCATAAAAGATGTTGCCTTCATATTTATTTTCAATGTTTGATTTAAATGGCTGTGAAGTATAGTACTGTACATACTACACCATATATTTAAAATAATTAACAATTAAAATGCATTGTAAGCCATGTCCCCATTGGAACCTATTAGCACAATTGCACTTCCAATTTCGCTGAGAGCGTAAATGTCGCACTAAGAATGTCAATGACAAAGCATTAAAATGTTTAGACCACAACAGGCTATATAAAAACAGATTACATTAATGTCAGGTTTTCATCTCACTTTTTGTATTTAGATTTAATGTTTATATGTGTTAGGTGGCTACATAAAGTTGAGAGTGTGCTTTCTCGTGCACTCTTAGTATGACAGACCTGTCTCGCTTCATTTGCTGAACTGACCCAGCAAGAAGTATGCAAGAAATAAACTCTCACCTTGATTAGAGGTAGCCTCCAAATACTTATAAACATGCACTACCCTGTGGAGGTAAGCTCTGCAATAAGTTAATCGTAACTGTGGCTTGCTGGATGGAACACTGATTTTTAAAGTCTTGGTTTGTGGGGATTTGAGCTTTGATCCACTGATTGTCAAGTGTGTTGTGCACCTTTGTCACTTAAAAGAAAAGTTGATACAAATCAACATGAAACCTACTGGATCCCTCCCAGAGAATATTTTCTGCTGCATTGCTCATCCCATTAGTTCATGCCTGCTGACGATGCCCCTGCCAGCTAAGTTCTGCTTGTGGCTAAGAAAATGTGTGGTTCAGCTTTTTACGCTATGATCCAAAAGTATTGACGCAAGAGCAATACCACGTTTCCATGAACCACAGAACTCGGGAATGTGCTCGAGTTGCCCCCCCACACCTACGTTTCCATGTTTTTTAATTTCTTGAGTTGGCTCCCAGTTTGGGAGGAAATCACTAACTGTTAACCAAAATGTTGTAAGAGGCAGGAATATACCGTGTAACGGGACAGTTTGGCTGGTAGTGTTAAATTCGGTGGATTTGCTATGTTGGGGGATTTTGACGGTTTTAGAATTGCCATTTTTTATTTTGCACAGTCACAAAGAAAAATGTAATGCAGTTTTGCATTCATATTTGTAATTCCAAAACGATTCAAATAAATGTTTACTTAAAGAAGGCCTTCTAATCAGTTAGACCAGCAAGCACTGGTAAAATCAGTTTTATACTGTGCAGAACTAATTTATTTTAAATATTTGTTTTGTTTGTGTACTTTGCGATACCTGTACGGTGGGTGTCTTTAGTAATATCTACAATGCATTGACAATAACAAAGCATTTTGTTACAGACTTTCTAACAAGTCTGACAAAGACAGTTTTTGCCTGTTACTTAATTAAACCCTTGTAAAAAAAGAAAATAACAAAAAATGCTTAACATAAAAAAAAAAAAAAAAAAAAAAAACCTACAGTAGCAGACACAGTTTAGAGTGCCTCTGGGTTTCCAGATGGAAATGTCTGGTCTACTTTTAATGTTTTCAAGCAAATTGGCTTCACCACTGCCATTCTCATATCCACTTTGACATCGGACACATTATTTCCCTCTTCTGTATACAAGTCTGCCAGAGGTATATGTACTGCATGAAACAAATGCGAAAGAATACCCAGATGGATTTATCTCTTAAATCACTGACAATTTAACTGTAATACAGTCTGCAGTGAATGTACGTCATGACGTGCAAGTATTTCTGTCGAAAATTGGTAGTATTTCCTGCCCAGCTCACGTGATAATTCAGGTAACATGGAAACGCCGCCTTTTTCAGGCACTTGAGTTCTGGGAGAATGCAGGTGTGTTCGAGCACACTCGAGTCGACTGTCCATGGAAACGACGTACAATATGTATTGTTTTGCAGTCTACCTCATATAGTAGCTACTGTGTTTACTAAGTCAGTTGGCCACTATGCAATATTACTGTGGAAAAAAATAGATTCAGAATTGATTTGAAGGGTGCCATCCCTCAAGAGGTGTTGTGTGTCTGCTCCATGTAACATGACTGAACATCAAACTTTTTTTTTTTTTAAGTAGTTAATGCATAAGCTAAAATGGTAGTAGGCATTTGTGTCCATCATTTGGCACCTACAGCAGAATAAAATGGCCAACTAACTTTTTTTTAATCACCCTCTTTAAAGTATGCAAATACAAATAGTATTCTTTCTGTATCTTCTGGATACAGTATAGGCTATATAAGCCCACTGTACATCATGACCCAAAAATATGGAGATATGTAAAAGCGATTGCTGAGGTATGATACCCCATAGAGATTTAAAAATAGTTTATACCCATTCAAGATGGTTGTTCCTTTTATAAGACCACTTAGATCACTTTTTGAAAAATACATGCTTTGCTTTAAAGATGCAAGTAGCAGCAAGAGCTTGTTTACCTAATCAGTCCACCCTGTCCTTATAAATGTGCCATAGGATCTTTATTTATATTTAGCTTCCCCTTTGAATAGCCAGTTTAGTCTTGCACTGTCTCCATTTTTTAAAGCCATTAGTCACAAAAACACGTTACATTCATTTTTCAAAGTAGGAATTTGGTCAGAAAGTGTCTTTCTTTCATTGTTTCAACCCTGCTCTTTTGCCACAATGGTCCTGATTCTCAAAGCTTTACTCCAGATTGTCAGTAGCAGATTTTTCTGTGAAAGGTAAAAGCACCAATTACAGTACTAAAACAAAAAACAAAAAACAAGACTACATACTTGCCACTAAATTACATGTCAGCCCACCCATTAGTAACTTTATTGAGTACATTTTTTCTTTTAGAAAAAAAATGTGCTAGTGACAAGTTTAAGTTGACAGCTATAATAATTGAGTTCAGTGTCTTTAAACGGCTGTATTCTCTTTAATTATGAGTACAGCTGGATTATTAGGATTTACAGTAAACGGTGCATAGTAGAGCTGTCTGCTGTATGCTGTGATCCACTGGTGATGTATTATATTGAATAAAAACAGACAGTGTACCTTTGAATAACGCATTTCTATCTCCCCTAGCCTCGAGAGAAAGGGAGGATGCGCTTCCACAGACTCCAGAACGTACAGATTGCACTTGATTATTTAAAGAAACGACAGGTAAGCTGATTATTTGATTTTTTCAGAAAAAGACAGAATTGGTCCAGTTTTGGAAATTAAACTTGGTAGCTCTTCCAATGTGCATACTAAACATATGCAGGTCCCTGACTAACACGCAGGACAGCTAAGCTGTTTACCTGACAAAACACATAAACACTTTTACACAAACGCACATAAATCAAGTAGGTTTAATCTTAAGTTCACCAGGTCAAAGTCGGTTTAACCCCATCCCATTAGACTAAGGACCAGTGGTTCTCAAACTCGGTCCTGGGGACCCCCTGTGGCTGCTGGTTTTCATTCCAACGGAGCTCTGAATTACTTAACTAGACCCTTAATTGAACTGCTAATTTCTTAATTAGAAATTTTTAATTGTTTTCAGCTTTACTTGTTTTCAGCTATAGAACAGTTGCATATTTCAAGATAGCTACAACATTTGATAAGTAACTTCAAGTGCAACTGTTTATGAGCTGAAAACAAGTAAAAATGTTTAATTAAGCAAATTAGCAGTTCAATTAAGGGTCTAGTTAAGTAATTGACTGGGGAGTTAATTCCAGACCCTCACAATTCTTCTGTGCATAAAAAAGTGTCTCATATTCTCTGTTCTGAATGCAGCCTTGAGCAGACTGACTGCTCTCCTTTTATACATGGCAGCTGGTCTCAATTTACAATAACGAGGCCAACTGCCAAAACAATAAAACAATTAACAAATAACAATTAAATCAAACAATACAATTAAATCAATTAAACAATGAAATGAAAGAAAAACAATTAGTTCGGCAGGGACCCTGTCCCTGCCACAAAAAAACATTTATACATTTGCAGTGCCCCTACCCTGCCACAAGGGGTTTCCAGTATTCCATCAGTGGAATATTGTTTTATTGGAATTCCATCAGTGGCAGTATTGATGATTCTTAGTTCAGGTCTTAAAAGATAATTGAAACCTTTTTTTTTTTTTTAACAGGCAGTGATATTACTTGAGAGATTAAGAGACTTTTTGTTGTTTAATTAAATATGGATATAAATAACCAACTCTTTAATGATGCATACACAGTATTGGTAAACAACACATGACATGCATCTCTAGACAGACAATACTCATTCTGAAGCGAAATGGTAACCACAGTACATTATGTAATACATATAGTGTTCCAGTAGTCAGTGGGGACCAAAGGTGCGACTCCATGCTATCTTTAGAGAAAAGGTACCCTTGAGGTGTTAAATAAGTGCACATTTCCCCTAGCAGCACAATGGGGATGAAACTGCAACATGTTTATGAGCTGAAAGTTACAAACGAGAAGGCCAAATCTTGTCGTTTGGTTGTTAGTGCTTATTGATCCCAAAATCTCATAGCAGCTTCTTGAAATTAAGTTTCAGTCTAGTTGATTCCAGACCCTCAATTGAGTTTGAGAAGCCCTGTTCTAGACTATCACAGTCCTTACCTTTTTCAAGCTGAAAAATGGTCGACACTGTCATTACATGCTTCTCCACGTAGTATTCTTTGAGCTGACTGATTCTGCTCTCCTTTCCATATACATGCCTTTTAAATCCCAGCTGGTCGCTCTTCTCACTATTTTAGAGCAGCAATAACGAGGCCAACTGCCAAAACACTATGCAAAACAGTTTTAACATTAATAACAATTAAATCAAACAATACAATTAAATCAATTAAACAATGAAATGAAAGAAAAACAATTAGTTCGGCAGGGACTCCTTTCCCTGCCACAAAAAAACATTTATACATTTGCAGTGCCCCTACCTTTGCCACAAGGGGTTTCCAGTATAATCTGTTTTATTGGAATTCCATCAGTGGCAGTAACAATTGATACAAGATTCTTAGTTCAGGTCAGCAGTAAGATAACCTTGAAACCTGGTTACAACACTCCATTTTTTTTTCCTTTAACAGGCAGTGATATTACTTGAGAGATTAAGAGACTTTTTGTTGTTTAATTAAATATGGATATAAATAACCAACTCTTTAATGATGCATACACAGTATTGGTAAACAACACATGACATGCATCTCTAGACAGACAATACTCATTCTGAAGCGAAATGGTAACCACAGTACATTATGTAATACATATAGTGTTCCAGTAGTCAGTGGGGACCAAAGGTGCGACTCCATGCTATCTTTAGAGAAAAGGTACCCTTGAGGTGTTAAATAAAGTTTGCACATTTCCCCTAGCAGCAGTTTACCCTACAAACTGTACATGACTGCTGAAGGTAGTTTAAGGCCTGATTTTATTGACTTTTGCAATAGATTTACAATATGTTACCATTTTGGGAAACAATGAATTACAATATCACTCCATGGCCTTTAATGGTTTTATCCAACCACTGTTTTTTATGAAGCATCACTGCTGTGTGAATTAATTACATTCTTACACCCTCTGCTGGCCAAATTTGGAAACTGCACAGTTCTTGTCTTGTCCATGTGAAAATACCATTCACATTCATGAAACGGATTATATATTTATTTTAGCAATAGTTTATGTTGAGCATTTTCAACTCTAATTACCCACAACTGTGCTACATTATAACCCAATGACAGTGATGCAATGCGCATATTGCATGCAGATGTAATATAACTATAGATGTAATATGTACACTCCACTTATAACAGACTCTATATAAACCACAAATGTAAGAGCTCCCCACATATGTAATGTCTCCCACACATGTAATAGCCACCTGCTCGCATATATAATGTCTCCCACAAATGTTGCATCCATGATAATGCCGTGAGCACATTACTTAGCACATATTTATTTATGTATTTAATTTTTTTAAAGTTATAATTAAAAATATTCATTAGTGCCAATCAAATGTGACTAATGCATCCTAAATTAAGTATACATTTCTTTTTTGTTTGATTTTGTGAGTTTTGGAATTGCATGAAATATTTGGAAAAAGCTGTATTTTCTTTTGCTTGAATACTTTGTTTGTTTTATATTGCCAAGCTCTGTGACATTTGTTTTTTTTTTTTTGTGACTGGGCACAAGTTACTGACAGTATTTTTTTGTACATTGTTCTTTTATCATTACTGGGTGTTGATGAGAGTCAATCCTGCGTAGTGTTTCCTGGAAAACGTCTCAGACGGCAAAGAGCTCTCACTTTGACTTTGTAATTATTCCATACTTCTCTACATTGTAAGAATCTCAAGGAGAAAAAAGCAGAAACATTTAAACCTTGGCCTAGACCAAATCAACATTTTGACCCACCTGCTAATTGCAAACTACAAACCAAGCGAAACCCAATGGTGACTTCTTGAGTGGTTTAATCAGAGTAATTCCCCATTAAAGCCCGTGTTGTTTGGCAGGGACATGCCTCCTCAATGCATTGTAAACGGAACTCTGTTCTGACAGGATCTGTTTATAGGAGTGCACCAGTATACATATATACATATCGCAGTACTGTACAATATATGTGAGTAACCTCATGTTTAACTTCTGTATATTTTAACTTTCTTTTTAAAATGAATTATCAAAGTTAAAAACTGGTAATATTTTCACTCTGTAAAGTCACTGTGTTTAGTGATTATACATGTGTACCTTACTGTATATTAATGCGTTTGTGGTAAAATTAATACATACTTTTATTTTAACAGGTCAAACTTGTGAACATCAGAAATGATGATATAACAGATGGAAACCCAAAGCTAACGTTGGGTTTGATATGGACCATAATTCTGCACTTTCAGGTAGTTTTAATTTTCTGCTTCATATTTCCTTTACTGACACCTGGAGGACTATGGAGTAAAACACATGGCTGTTTGGAAAACTGGCATCCAGCCAAGGACGTGTTGTTGATTTAAGCAAGCAAACTGATCTGTGATGCAGAATTTGATTCTAGCTTTGGCAACTCTTTCCATTTTTTATTTTGTTAATGTGGGCTTGTTTAGGGAGCAGCAAAGACCTTATTGGAGTATAAAACAAAATTGCCAAGACACCGAGTTGTGATCATTTCCTTTAGCTGAAGTCATTTATTTCTGAGATTTAGCAGAGAATTTCCAAAAGGTCAGAGACACCGCTTCACATTCTTTTGATCCTTTGCTACGTGTGTGTTGATTGTTTGTTTCTATTGACATTTTTTGTTTGTTGTTGCGCCCGTAAGAAATGAAAAGAAATGACTTTGTGACACAGGGATTAAACGCAGTAATGAGGTTTTAGAGGCACAGGTGGTCCCCTTCTACTATGTACACACTGCATTTGTGTTTGTTACCAAAAAAGGCATTACAGCATACAATTAATTATAACAGGAACTTGTTTTAAATAAATGTTGTGCTGTTTGCATTGTTTAAACCTTTTAGGAGGTCCCTTTTGAACACTTGCTATACATTTGAGGCCTAGGGGGATGGTAACTCTTATTGTTGCTGTTAAAACAAAACAAAACAAAAAAACAATCAATGAGGCATTCTTCTATTTAGTGGTGAAAGCCATCCAAAACTGCTGTATAATGTACAATGATGTGCATTCAATTACATTGTAAAACAATTTTGCACTCATTGTTTCCTATCTTTAGATACTGTGACCTCTCACTTTATTCTGGCCTACTGTCTTCACAAGCCTGTGCTTTGAGCATTTGCGTTCTTATTGTCCCCTTGACTATCCTGGGTGATTAGGGTAAAATCCAATGTTACTCTTGGTTAGATTTGACTCTACTGTGGAAACATGGTTGTTACTAGAATATACCACATTTGGAAAAACTTGCCTAGAATTAGTAAGATTATTTAAAAGTTGCTGATTATTTCATGCAAATATGAATGGCTTATGAATTAAACCATATATGCATTATCAGAAGCAGTTTTTCCACATTAAAATATACAGTGCAAATAACTTTTCAATGATCTGCCTTTGGTACATTTTGCTTTAGGTAGATAGAATTCTATATAGAGATAATTTATTTATATTTTAATTTCCAGTTCAAATTAGTTATTAAACAGGGGAACATTCTGTTTCTGTGATCAGGACACTGGGATGCTGTGGCATCTGTATTGTTATTCAGCAGTTTAATCTTTTGTAGGAACGACATCTCTGCCATTGTTCAAGTGCACTAGCTAGAAATTTAATTGCTCCTCATCCAAGATGCTTATGTTATAAAGCTTGCTGAAGCACATTAAAGAAAGTGTAATGATTTCAGTGTCAAACTGCTATTGTTTCATTTTAGTCATGTAAGTATATGTAGTTCAACAATTGCTAAATACAATATATTCATTTTAGACATTGACTTGGCAGGCCCAAAATATTTGATATAGTTGTCATGTGTTTTACCAATTCCCTGTTAAAATGTAATGTACAATACATACATAGCATTTTGTAAAAGCTTGGATTTTTCACTTGAAATATTCAACATAACAGTTACTCTGTGTTAATTAAAAAAAAAAAAAACTAGATATTTAAATAAACATTAAAAAAACACAAAGGCATTAGTGTACTTGTTGACAGCACCTTGTGACCATTAAGAAAAAGGATGCGCCAGCTGGTGGTTCTCTGGAGGATGTTTCCAAAATTCAGTTAACCCAGTAAAATACAAAACAGTTACTATTGCACCTCAGCAGTATCCCCTGGTGCACAGCGGCAGCCCACAGCATTACAAGAGAACACAGGAGTGGAAACCACTGAATGTTTTTCCATGTTAGGACACATTCATAAAGTATTTATCAGGGTGGTCATGCCTGTTAACATGGAAGTTATTTCAGGGTTCTGCAGTGTTTGTCACTCCTTACACTTGCAAGTGTCTTGGTTCTTGTTGTTTTCATTGGGCTTCATTAGTATTTTTAATTGATTTAAAAACCAACAAAAAAGAAAGGAAGATGTACAGTCTAAGGATTTTACTCACAAATGTATTTTCTATAATCCAGTTGGAAAAGTGAATGTTAATAGATTCTACACAAAAACATCTACTAGGGATCCCTGTAGTTTAAAACTGACTTAGTAATTTCAAATACAGCTTCAAATTTGAGAACTGCATTCTAGATACTGTAAATGCAGGCCATGGTGACCTTCATCTCAAATGTCAAACTCCATAGTGTGAAGTTAAGCACATGTCACACACGTGCCCTTATGTAAGACTTGACAGAGGAATATACAGTAACTTAAAACTCAAAACAGCCACAAAGCAGAACAAAAAAGAAACATCATGCTGTACTCAACATGTGTAAGGGATTGGCTCTACATTTCCCTTATGTTTCATTTCTTTTCTACTCTCCTATGTGTGTTCTGTTTGATTCTCTTGGTGTTTCAATCATTATTTGTCATGCGTACTACTGTAACTACTTCTTAGTACACTCCTCAAGGCTAATGGTAAGGTGGTACATGCTCTCTGATCTGATGTCCTTACATGAAGCATTGTGCATGGTGTGTTTTCTTCCCCAGCCTTATGGAATCTTTTAGAAGCAATTTTTTGCTACAATTGCAGGCAAGTGATGATCCAAGCCGAAACAATACTAGAGAATTATACAAAACCCACATAATACGATATTAAACAGGTAAATAATTAAGAATAAGGAAAAAGTATATAAAGTTAATTTCATCAGGTTGCTTAATCTTTTCAAAATTTTGAAAATCATACATTTAAATAATCTTATGCAAACTAGACAATATCAGATATATAAATATATCAGCAATCTTACAATTCAGTAATACAGCAGTGTACATAACATAGCTATCACACTTTCTGACTCCCAGCCATACCTTTTTTTTCTGATAATTGCATCAGATTGATCAGTAGTATTCATCATGCAATCATTTCAAGACATAGAACAGTTTCGAATTCAAAAAAGCACAAATCTTGCCTTAACAAAGTACCTATTGGAATATTTGTTAAATAGATAGAACATTAACATAAATTACCTTGACTATCTTGAAAAAAATAAAACCTCAAATGAAATACCTTCCAGTGAAATCATTTTTGTATTTGATTTTGTAACATGCCTCATTATGCTTGGGTTAACAAAACATGCTGACAGCTAGCTTGGGAGATGAGTTATATATGCCTACACCTGCCACTGTCAACTCACGTAAGAAGTTTGGCAGTAATGCTGCTGGGTGTCTTGCCTGTTCCTTCATGATCTCTGAGTTGAAGGGTAAGAGAGAAAGGCATTTTATTTTGCCCAGAAAGCTGTTTTTTATTAAAGTTTTCTAACCCTTCTGATCTAATAAGCTGACATTATATGTGAAGAATCTGACAGTCTGGTATCAGAATTGAACCTTGGTTTTTATAGGTATATCCAAAATAACAGAACAGCACTTTGAAACATGTCCTTCTGCTACTAGTTTGGGATTAAATATTGCTAGTATTTAAATAGTGTATCAGTCACTTTGGACAAGGCAACATATCATACAGATTATCATACACAATTGTCATCGGTAATCGTATTATCAGTGATGGCTATTTTTTGTTCCTCTCTTTTCCAATTTGTCCGTAATGAATGCAGGGTGGGGGTGGGTGGGGGCTGTTAAGTGCCATGTAATTAAATTAAAATTACCCTTTAGTGTAGAATCAGTTGTATGGCTTTATTTAAAAAGAAAAAAAAACAAATGAATAGAGACAGGAAAAAAACAAAAGAGTATGCAAAAGAGAAAGAACTACTAACATGGGGGACAGATATCTGCTTACAGTTTCCCTGAAAAAAATAGAGGAATGGTCACGTAATGTGTCATTAGTTCTAGTGTTTTGATGCCAACATCACACTGCACCGTGTTGCTATGGAGTTCTTGGAACAGGGACCTACAAATCAGCCCTTTGCTCTGCTGGCATTAGTTGCAGTTCACGTAGGTGTTTAGAGTAAACACTGTTTGATGCTTCTATGTTCCTCTTCTGGCCTCACCTAAAAAGAGTTGTAGACAGGACAGGACAGGAGTTCTGTGTATTTTTAAATATGGTTTATCATGTACATGATTTTTAAAAGGAACACTGTTTGACTAGGATTTAGGATTTAGTTAAGGATTAAAGTCTCAAATGCAAGCTACACAGTTTTATGATTTTAACCTTTTATTTTGCAATTTTAACCCTTTGTTTGCTCGTGGTATGTTTGTATCCTGGCAGTACAAGAGCATTGTGTCTTTATTTTTAGTTCTGCTATGCAATAACACAATTTCTGCAGCAGTGGCTGCTAGGCTTTTAGTCACACGCAGATGATAACAAGTCAACTAATGTACAAGAGCTCATCTGATCATCACAGCACATTCAACAGGGCACGGAAACATTCTTTTAAAACTAATTCTGTGGTCAGTGACCTACACAGTATGACCTAAAAATCCAAAATAATATTATTAGACCATGTCATGGTATATGGAATATGGAGCCCCAATTACACTAAGCAATATTTATGACACTCAAATTTAAATATAATGATACATATATTTCCTCCTATATGAAAAATTTCACTTGTCTGTATATTTCAGCAGTAACTTTAGTTGACAGTATAAGGAATAACTCACCCTGAGCAGATAAATATTCATGTCAGTCTGGAAGTAAAATGCTCTTGGTAATGGCTCGTTCGCAGGTCTCAAGGTTTTTCTGTATAGACAGACCCTAAAAGCCAGTTTTATACAGTGGAAGCTTGACTGTGAACTGTATTAAGGCTTAAAAAGTGAAAAACGGGGTCACCAAATTGTGGGACGTACCAACTTGGAAGTGATATAGTCAATTCAACTGTTGTGAAATACCCCCATACTATATAAAGACTATGACTACAAATACAGCAATACACTGTATTTCAACCAGTATAACTTCTTACTTTGTGTATATATAAATGTAAAATTGTTGATAAGTACTGGCAAAACTAACTAAAAAAAATACATATATAAGAAAGAAGTATTTGTAGTTGAGATGTGGCAAATAACTCAAAAAATAATTTAGATTGGATGTTTCTGTCAAACAATGGGAATTGCAGCACTTCTTAGACAAATTGTCTGTAATGCTCTAGTCTATCTACAGCTATTACACACTATCTTTCAACATGCACACAAACAGCTAATTTCCAAACTGTGTGTGAAGTCTGAGCCATTGTGTATTTGTTATGTAGAATAGCCAGTTGTGGTTATGTTATGATGTTTCATTTTACAATTATTAATTATGGTTTTATAATTTTTATTTTTTTTTTAGATTTCTAATTATTTTATAGTTATTTATTTTTTTTATATTATTTTAGTTTATTTTATTTTTATATATTTTATATTTATATTGTTTAATTATTTATATTTAATTTATCTTTTTTGATTTTTTTATAATATATTTATTAGATGTTTATATATATATATATATACTAATATATATATATATATATATATATATATATATATATATATATATATATATATTCAAATATGACATGTATTTGTAGCAAGAATATTTGTTTAAGCCAGGGGCTTATGATAGTATACTTTAGCTGCAGCAGTCTGGGTTGTGTAGTGCTGTGATAAATAACATTGGTGAAAGCACTTTGTCCAGGGACTCCTGGTCTTCACAACTTTTGTTGACCCTCCCTGCCCTTTTATATTTAAACCTTTCATGATAGGCTAGGATGCCACCAGTCTGACACGTGATATTGGAGCACAGGATTGCTGAGCACTTTTCATCATTACTAGCTTACAGTGATCAAGCATCAGAGAGTCTGTATGTGAAACTTAACTCACTAGATGAATTTGACCTGAAATCAAATTCATATGACAGCTCAAAGGGGGAATGTCATAAAAAGACTTGAAAAACTGGATACACTGAAGAAATGCGGTATCTAAATATACATGCTTTGGATTTAAAAGGTAACAAATCTCTGCTGTGCTTTGGCAGTGTTTATGGTGTTTATTTTAGGTCTGCGTGCAGTCTAATAGTTTCAAAGGTTGCTGCAAATTCCTGAAAGCTGTCTCATGGGGACTGACTAAAGTACAAGAAGCAGTGAAACTAAACAAGGATCTACCGGATGCTGTATCTGTGGCATTTCAGAAGCCTTCCTGCTGGATCTGTGGCAGATATATTAATGAGTTTTGTTACCAAGGAGTGCTGATGTAAAAGGACTGGAGCGTTTAATCAGACACAGACTGTTGCTGGGCTGAATGCCACTGCTTCCTGCATGTACATATTCCAAATGCAAAATGGCTGCTTCCCAGAGAAGATATAGAAGAAGTCTGGAATAAGTTAAGTTTATAACAATTTTTTTTTTTAAATGTATGTATTTTTGTTTATTCAGATATATTTAAAGAGACACATGTAAGTGTAAATGACCGCATACTGTAATGGGGAATGTCTGTGGATGTGTTAGAAGTCCAAAGGAGGAATATTACATTGACCCAGCCAGGGCTCCTTTAAGTCATTCAAAGCATCCCAAAGGCAGAAGATATTTTCAAAGGAAGACAAAAAGGAAACTGCAAACCACCAATTCTCTGACAAGTCAAAGTGGGGAGAGTTCACTAGGAGAAAGCATAACAACTAATGTTTTGTGGGAAGATGAGGCTGAAAAGGGCTCAAATAGACTTCCCCTGGATGTACAGAATTTTACTGCAAAAGACACGCCAGATAAAAACAAAGGGATATCTACAAACTGTAGTGAATCGGGGTTGCTGGAAAAACATGGGAGTATCCCCGCTTTGGAAGATCAGAAATTATCCTCTCTTTCATACCCAGATAAGAAGGACTTACATCACCTTGCTGGGGATGCAGAATCAATTGATACACCCAGAAGAGAGTGGACCACAGAAGAGAACAGTCTTCATTTTGTCAAAAAGAAACAAAGGCCTAAATATATTTCTTCAAAAGATACTGTACTAGACAAGCGACTATATGGACTGCCTTTTAAAAAAGCGGTCAGTTTAAGCTCTGTTGATTACCTTCTTCAAACCTACCAGCTTAAAAACTGTTCTGACGACGAGGTATCTGAGCAAGATAAACTGCACAAAAGCACTGAAAACCTGCTCCACATTACTTCTGGTTTGGACCCTAAATCGATCAGGCGAATAAAGGCACATGTCCAGAAAAAGAGACCACATACATATTGTGGGGGTTCTTTGTCACAGAACCTATTGCCTGAGCCCTTCCAAACATCTCAACATGAGGCCACAGACCCCAGACACAAGGTAATAAAAAGACCAACTTTCAACACGTTTTTTACCAAAATGATTTAAAATAAATAAATAAATAAAATAAATAATAATAATAATGTTATGCATGTTGTTTCCATTACTAGCCATACTAAATACTTTACATTATTTCTTTATAATGTGTTTTGATTCACAATGTCAAATAATGTACTTTTATATTTTGGTCTGTTTCTAAATACTGCTGCCTTTGAGTAGGAGGAACTTTCTTTTCAGGGTTGATGAAAGGAGTATCATGAAAAGGAGAGAGAACAAGAAGTTACAGTATTTGAAACAGTTTGCTGGAGCCAGTGATGTAATTGTTTCCGTTTAAAACAAGAAGGCATTTAAAGCTGACCACAGGCTAGAAAATATTTTTTATATGAGCAGCTATTTCCAAGGATTTTTTTTTTCTTCTTAGCAACCAAATTTCATCAGGGTGATTCATATTGTGACTCTGAACACATATTTACATTGCCTAGAAGCAGAGAAAAAACTAACAAACAAACAAAAAAACAACAACAAACAAAATCACCATAAGGAATAATTATACATTTAGGGAATGTTCAGGTATTACAGAATCATGAGAGATGGGAAGGGGTTGTGACCTTGATACAGTAACAGGCAGTGATTAAGATTGAGGGGCTAAAGGGCTGGGAATATGTTGAACTTTAGCCTGCATATGTTTTTTCTGGTGACTCATATTGGTTTTAAAGGAAATGCAAAGGTATTCTTGATAGGTGGGTCAATGTACTATAACGTGTCCTTTCACCTGTTTTTATTATCAGATTTCTGTATAAATCATTGTTAAAATAATATAAGATTGTAGATTTGTATATACTATTAAACTGGACTTTAGAGGGTTAATATGAGTGTTCTGCACACCTTTTAGGAATTGTGTCAGAATGTATTTTTTTTAACAAAATTGAGCTTCATAATTGTATGATTCAACCAATTCACATGTATCAATACATTTGGTACATTGGTTCTTTTAGCGCAGCAAACAAACAAGTCAGTCAAACTGGTGGCATCCATGCGAACTACTGCTATCTAATTACAATACATATGAGATCTATTGAAATCATTCTACTACAGTCTTATTAAGTCTATTTATTACACTGAATTAGGTTGGGCCAAAAGCTAAGTCCTGTATTGCTAGTGTGCTATTCAATAAAGAAATACAAGGCATGTGCCAGGATAAAAATGGTTCCTGATTTGTCAAAATCTGTTTCAAAATCTTGGTTAGTGTATACCAGTGGCGGATCACAAAATATTTTTGGTGGATCTAACAGTTTTTGTTATGGCTGATGGGGAGAGCTTCCTGGTCATCCCATAGCACAGATGGAAATATCCTGACAGTTTCTGCATATGAGACTAAAAAAATGCTTGTGCAAATGTACATTTTAATTTAGGCGCACGTGTGCGACTAGAAATTCCTAAAGGTTGACTATAAAAAATAAACGTGATTTTTTTTCAGCTGAAAGTATAATAATATATATATTATATATATATATATATATATATATATATATATATATAATATATATAATATATATAATACACCTCAGACTCATAGTCAGATCTAAACTCTCATAGCTCAATCGTAATGTACTCTGGGAATGTAATTTATTGGTGTCCACCACCCACTGTTAATCACACATTAAAAACTACAAATCCCATACCTGCCAATTTCACTGATTTATCAGTGCGAAGGCTACTCGTTTCCAGACAATTTGAAAACTTGTCAAACTAAGATAAGGATTTATTTTCATGTCATTGGAGAGGTTTCAAAAGAAAATCACGATGAACACAATTCAGATATGTCAGTGTCTTTACAAGAAATAGGCAGTGAAGCATGTCAGACGATGAAAGCGAACAGGGAGCTTCAAGAAGGGCTATGTTAGTTACTGCGTGTTCACAGTTGTAAGTAGCAAAAGAACATGCAAGTTCAACCAACAGTGACTAAAAGATTTTAAAAAAAGGATGTAGGGGAACTGGTAGCAGGCAAGACTGCATTTTTACAGGGAGCCAGAAGTTCAAACGTGAAAATATATTAAAGCAGAGTGCTTCAAAATGGCACGCATTGTGCGGTCAGACATACATCCAGAAACGTCAGCCAGACCATCCCGCTACCATAAACAGGCAAGCAGCACATTCTGAGGAAGATGCTACCAGGCATTTAAGTTGGTTCCTGAATGGCTCACCTAGTAAAAGCACTGCCACACGGTGTGTACATACAGCCAGAGATCACAAGTTCAAATCCTAGTTGTGCAATGCAGCTGATCCTTGCTGGGGATTCCATGGGTGTGCCGCATTGGCTTTGGTGCTCCTGGGGCTGGGGAAGTGGATTACAGATAGACTGTTTCTCTTCAACGCTCTGCAGCAACCCCTACAGCCAGACGCAGAGTGAGTTTGGGGGCAGAGATTTGCTGGGCTGGTCTTTGTCCTCTTTTCTTGTTAGCCTGCAGACATCCCCTCTCGAGTTCCTGGGTGTAAAAAGACGGCGATTGACTCGTGGGGTCGGAGGACGCCCACTGAGCCTCGGGTCCCTGAGCTGTGTGGGGATCGCTGCAGCGAAGGAGAAATAATAATTGGGCATTCCAAATTGGGAGAAAAATCAGGGGTAAAATAATTGGAGATTCTAAAAAAAAAAAGAAATCATTTAAGTTGGGAAAAAAAAAGTTGTCCATTAAATTTTGTTGATGCAAAAGTATTGAAGTGCACAAATGTTATGTAAGAAAGGAAGAACAAAAAGATTTGTAGATATTCAGCAATAAATTTGAGCAATTTTCTTGTGTGCCTCAAATAAGCGCACATGTGCCTAAAAAAAAAACGCGGCACCCGTTGAGATCCACCAAAATGGATCGCAGTGTTTGGTGTATTGGCCACCATTGGTGTATACAGATGTTTGTAGGCATATGAAGACTTCTGAATAACAGATGCCTGTCAGACTTCTGAGCGTAACAGTTGAGGTGATGAGGTTGATTAACGCATACGTTAATTATTGTTGTATTTATTTTGTGCAGTATAAAACATCTGCATGCTGGTAAATGTGAAGCACTTCTAAACAGTAAATTAACTGTATGGTTAGCCCTAACTAATTAGCATCATAGACATTTGTATGATACAGTTCTTGTTGCATTTGCATTTTGTTTGTCCTAAGTGGCAAGTCTAAATTGTGAGTAATGGTCAGCTGGATTCAGTTTAAAGAACAAGATCTGATTCTAGTCAAAGTCAAGTGCAAACAGGAAAGGAAATTGTCATTTTGATTGCAGGTTTAGCTTCCAGTCCCACACACTCATCTGTGTCTCCTTCTAAAAGTCACCCTTGTGATCCTCAAATTTAATAAGCTCCCAGACTATAAACATTGCCCTTCACGTTAGTGAAAGATTTAAAGTCAAGAGTGCTCTAAAGAACAAGCCTGGGCTCTGTCTTGATTTTGGAATGCTATTTTATAAGCTGACCAGTATCTCTGTTCCCTCTTGAATTTATTATTTGTGTTAGATAGTATCATACTTAAAACGTGTATTGGCTATGCAGTTTCTACCAGGCAGAAAAAATATAAATGCAAATGTAAAATTAAAACATGTTGATTAAAACTTTAGCAATTTTATTCTTCAAACATGAGAAAGCACTCTGGTCAGACATGTCTTGGCCACTGATCTTGCTTCCCAATAATTAAGTTTTTGTTCAAGGGTACAAAACATACTACTGCCTCAGCATAACATCATTAAAAAAAAAAATACTAAAACATTCATTTGACTGTATGTTGGTTACAGTAGTGGTTGATTTAATTGTACACTGTGGGATGTATTGTAGCTATTCCAGGATATTGGATGTTTTACAGTGTAAGTGGCATGTGATTGTTCAGGTTGTTTATAATTTTGTAGTCTGTGTGGATCAAATCCCAGCTTTTTTCATTACCAACCCTTTGAGACTATCCACAAAGCTCAAACTCTTTATTTAAATAAGTTTTTTTTTAATGTGAAAGGAGCCAACACCAAGTTAGAAAAGTTTATATTAAACTTAATTAAATATGAAACTTTCTGTGATTCATAAAACAATACTTTTCACAACAGAAAAGTGTTTGAATACCTAATTATTTTTACATGGCCCAATATAAAAAGTAACAATTTATTTATTTAAATTATTTTTCATTAATTTTCTGTTTCAAACATAATACAAAAACAATGAGGATAAAAGAAAAGAAAAACTGCATTAGTGTATGGTGATATCATTGAAAGTAAAATAAGTAAATGAAAATATGTATAGGCTGAATCATCTTATCAGCCATACGGCACACAATCAATAAACAAGAGGGCAGGGTCTCAGATTATTGTAAGAAAATTCAGCCAAGAATAACACCATGTAACATTTATTTATTTATTTATTTATTTTTTGTTCCTGGGTAGTAAGTGTTATTTCCTAATTGCTTATGCCTCAGAAGTATAGAAAATGGCTATTATTCCCCACAAACTTTGCTTTTGTGACCAGGACAGTGATATTTCAAAATATCACTATTTCCAATGGGAAAACGGGCAAATGTGTGTCTTTGAGTAGTTTTTCGAGATTTACAATTATACTATATTTACAGTATAATCGTAAATCTCGAAAAACTACTCACTTCTAAATCTTTTGTAGTCATTTTTGTATTACTTTAGTATAAATACATGTTCATTTGGCTTTATATGTTGTTTTTTTCTGACTTTATGTGAACAAAAAGACACACATTTGCCCGTTTTCCCATTGGAAATAGTGATATTTTGAATAATAGCCATTTTCTATACTTTTGAGGCATAAGCAATTAGGAAATAACACTTACTACTCAGGAACAAAAATTGTGTTACATAGTGTAATAAAAGGAATTAAGCAGAGGGAGCTGTAAGTTGTAAGGTGTCAAAATATGAGAGAAAGGGCTGCCATGCACTATAGCATTTAGTGCTAGATCCATAGATACATTAAGAGTGAATCTAATTTTTTGAGAAATTGCATGATGTCTCTAACCCAATGAACATGAGAGGACAGGGCAGCTTGCTTCCAATTCATAAAAATAAGGTGGCAAGTCAGAAGAGATGCAAAGGCCAGTGTGCTGGATTGGTATTTGGACAAAAGTAGACCATCCGGTGCAACTCCAGAAATCACTGTAAATGGTATCGGGTCAAAAGTAACAATTTAGAAGAGTAAAATCAAGTTACATTCAGCTCTATGTGCAACACTTATCAAAAAGGAAAATCTCACCAAATCAGAAATAATCTACTCAGACAATGTAGCTATTGGTTTGTTAGTAGCCCAACTTTGTGTATTATTACTTTTAAAATTGTAACTGTTGTTTTTTCCTTTCAGAAAGTTTTGAGTACAAGGCTAAGGGCTGGTTTCACAGACCCTTATTATAATAATAATCTTTATATAGCACCTTTCATAGTGGACCACCATCGCAAAGCGCTTTACAAGATACAAGACTATGGTGTGTGAACAGTGCATCAGCTGCAGAGTCACTTATAACAACTCACCCCAGTAAGACAGAGCACAAGGAGGTTAAGAGACTTACTCCCAGTCACACAGTGAGTCAGTGGCTGAGCTGGGATTTGAACCTCCTGGTTACAAGCCTGTTTCTTTAACCACTGGACCACACAGCCTCCTATGGCACATGCCTTGGGCTACCTAGTGTAACTTAAGTTATGGTACTCTAAGAATAGTGCTAATCAGGGTCTGTGAAGCCAGCCTAACGCCTTGCCCATTATTTCAGAAAGCTCAGAATGTCTCACCAGTGTCCCATCTCTCACCATCTCTCACTTTTTCCATGCCTTTTAGATCTCCGATATCCATGTTACTGGGGAGTCGGAAGATATGACAGCTAAAGAGAAGCTGCTGCTGTGGTCTCAACAGACAACTGAAAGCTATGCTGGTGTGCGATGTGAAAACTTTACTACCTGCTGGAGGGATGGGAGACTATTTAACACCATTATTCATAAATACAGGTACTGTGCTTCAAAAGGGAGACAAGTTCATTAGTGTAGATTGATATAGATTAAATCTGCCATTAAAAATGCTAATGTCAACATGAAGTGCTAATGCTGTAAAAATAAAGTATTTAAACAGACTAGCAGTGTAGGATCAGGACAAGGATAATGGTTACAGTTAAACCACCCATTACAAACATCTATTTAGTATGATAGGTGTTTACTACAAAAGGTGGTTTTAGATTATCATTGCTAATTCATGAATATAGTTTTATTCTATACTCTGCTTTACTACTATACTGTCGTTATATGACTGATATGCTTACACAAATGTATATTAAAGCAACTGTTATGAGGGAATTAGTATCTGTTTGGGTTAGAAAAATACTCATTACCCTGAGAAAAAACTCACTCATGTAAACATTTTATCTTTGGAACGTCCTGTTGTGTGTTTTTCAAATGCTCTCAGCTATTTGGAATTTAGTTTACAGCACTGCACTGCACTTGTGGACCTTGTATCAGTACTGCTGAATTTAGATCTTTAGTTTGTTGTGTATTTATATATGTATTATTGGACCATATACCTTTCCTCTGCAGATATCTTGAGTGCTAATGACGAGAAGTCTGTTTTATGCAGTATTTACTGGTGTCTTTATTTTTTGACAAAAGCTTTTGTTTTACTCATTATTAGCTTTATTAATATTATTTCCTTGTCCTTATTTTCAGAGAAGTGTGGTTGTATTTTTTTTCTTTTTTTGTTTTTTTTTGTGGTGATATCAAATACAATGCTGTAGGCCAGGGGTTTTCTGCTGGGGGTATGCGTAGCCCTGGGGGTATTTCTAGTGGGTATGCACGACCACTCAGAAATGCAAAAATAAAAGTGAAAGTAAAAGAAAATAATGATCTTGAATTCATTGTTTTCAACGGTATTATATATTATCTCTAAACCACTGTGCATACATATTTCATTTTTTTTTGTTTAGCAGCTCAGATGTATCGTCCATTTTTATGCATGCGTGATTTCGATTGAGCGGATTTCCATTCAGATATTAGGGTGGGTGAAGCAGGTGTCTGACGATTCTGCCTGTGCTGCACGTGAAGCACAATCTTTCTGAATTTTTTAGAAGTATAAATGCTCTTGTAAACATAACTAATAATCACAGTACTTGACTTTATTTATTAGGCGTGAGTGCTTCTGGTTGAATTTATTTTTGGTGTTCGATAGAGTACATCCAGATTATACTGTGTGTTGTTTCTCAAGTTAAAAATGGATATATTTCTTACTTGCAAAAGAAAAACAAAGGAAGAAAAGAGTCTCCAGAAAGTGCAAAGCCACAGAAAGTTAGTCCCATTGGATACTTTTTATGTTAGCCTTAAGAAAAAGTGAATCATTGTTAGTTCTTATAGTTTTATCTTAATGTTAATGTAACATGATAAACAGTGCAGACTGTTTTGGATTATTTATAATAACTTTGCCGAATAGAAAGGGAAGAGATTCCATTTTGATTTTGTGCATCCAAAGACCTATGATTAAATGTTTTAAGAATTAGGCCTACTGTTTGGTATTATGTCCTAAACCAGCAGTTTGTCAGTCTCAAATTGTTGTAACATAAATTATATATTAAATAAACAACAAAAAAATGATTCAGTAGAGCGAAAGTTGTAAAGGGGTATTTGAGCTGAAACCTCCAGGCAGAAGGGGTACAGTTTTAAGAAAAAGTTGAAAACCAGAGCTATAAATAAACTGCTGCATTCAACAACAAACTTTGTTGTTGGTCAATTGTTGTGAATTTGGCCTATTAAGTGATTTTGTACCAAGGAACAGCAGGAACATTTAAAATGTAGTGTGTATAAAAATCTAAAGATCTTCAACAGAAGAAAAGTGTTACCAGTGATAATAGAATTACTTCTAATAACAAGAAAGAAAATTGGTTTCAAATTTTTGTTACTTCTCCTTTAAAATTGCTAATTACTAATTACCATGGCTCCTGTGTTCTACATACTGTTATTTCCACATGCACAATAACCATTAAAGCAGAACACATAGCAGCACAGTCTATTCTAATCTGTGGCTCATTAGCTTGATTTTAACTATCCTTAAGGGAGGTTCTTTTGAGAATATATACTTGTGAAATTGTGCAAAACAGATACACATTATTATCCTTAGTAGGAAATGATCTTTAGGTTTTGTCTTCCTTTATAATAGTAAAAGATAAATCATGCTAAAAACTCGCTATGGTCTATAAAGAAAGAAACAAATATATATCTTATTACTACATGCTGCTTCTTGCCTCTGGTTTTCATTAAGTTTCTAGGACCACAGTTTTTTATTTATTGTTTCTCCCTGGAATACTTGACTTGTGAAACATTGCTAACCTCCTAATGAAGTAAAATCATTTATCTCATGCTGTTTTGGACAAATGCCCTCTTCAGCTGTGTGGGAAGAAAAGTAAAAACGGTGCAGTAAACAGTTATTTTTCAAGAGTTCTGTGGATGATGTCATGATTTTATCAGAATCGAATTTGAATTTCTTCAATGTACAGTTTATGGAATTTCTTGTAGATATTGCAGTATACTATTCCTGTAGAGGTGCATGTGAAAGGTTTATGGGTGTTGAATGATGATTTAGCGCCTCTGGTCTCTGTTTGGGTGTTAATGTAATTACAGGTAGTGCATCATGGTCTACTGCATGGAAGTGTGCCTTTTAAAGGTTTCCTAGAAGGGTGAATCTCACTGTGAATGACATATTGTCTCAGATTGGTGTCTCTTCTTTATGACATCAGTGGGTAAATAGGCACTGTAGATAAGTCTTACTGTAAAATTTGAATTCTGCCATCTGCAAGTTGTTTACTGTTATGATATAAAGCATGCTTTTTGTTTCTATTAGAAAAATGAGCTTTAACTTCAGTGATGATCTCATCTGGAAAACCACAATTTGCATATATATATATATATATATATATATATATATATATATATATATATATATATATTAGTTGTAGTCGAAAGTTTACATACCCCAGTGGAAATTTATAATTTCTAGAAATTTCTCAAAAACAAAGAATTTTAGGAAAAATCTTTTGTAGCAAAAGTTTTGCTTTTGTGGATGGACAGAACGTTACAAGAAATATATGTATATAATTATTTATTTCAACATTTTTTTTGCAACACTCGGAAGAATGCCAATTCAAAAGTATTCATATTCTGACAAGGAAAATGAAATAATAGCTAGTTGAGGCACCTTTAGCAACAATAACCTCTTTTAAAAGATTAGGATATGGCATATGATGAGCGATGAGCTTATGGCATGAATCTTTAGTGGTTTTTGACCATTCTTCAAAGCAGAATTGCTCCAGTTCATTCAAATTTCGAGGACTTCTCTTGCAAGAGTCGTGTGACATTTTTTTTTAATAAACAATGAAAGGCAGTTTAATCCAACAGATTCTATGGCAGGGGGCCCCACCATCACCCCAAATAAAAAATGTGTTTCTATCAAAAAGCTTTTCATAGTCATACGGTAGCCCCTCGCTAAACCAGCTGGACATGTTTGTCTGACATAAGAAGGTGTCAGGTTTTCAAAAAATGCAATACAGTCGCACACAAATTCATTTATAGAGCTCACTGTATTTTACATGTATAAATTATTGTGTTGAAATAACACTGATGTGTTTGGTATAGGCTACACATTATAGTTCTTCTCCTAATTGTAGAAGACCTGTGATTGTTGGCAGGGACAGATTTAACCTTATCTCGGCCAACCTTGCATTCTCCCACACACTATTCACAACAGCAGGGCTTCTGCCCTGCCACCTTTTGATACATTCTATCTAACCCTTACAGTAGATTACCGCAGTACATTTTCGGTTTTCTCTGTGGTTTGCCATGTTTTTAATACAGTGCACATCGATGAAGGCTCTACCGTGTGGTACTGTGGTTAACTGCGACTGGAGTTATGCACAATAATGAAAATCAAGGTCAACTACCACATGATAGAGCCTTCACCGAGCCGGCACTATTGCTATAAGGAAAAAAAAGTCTCATTATTTTCTTTTAAAACTTAGATTTACCGGAAAATTGTAATGATTCATTGAGTACTGTCCACTGAGAAAGGATTTAGGAAAATAGTCCCAAAAATGTTCATAAAGGATCACATAGGCCTACATAATTACAGAAAAAATACAACTGTGTTATATTACTGAATCATCCGTGTTTCGGTTTGTTGTTGTTGAAAGATGCTGAGCTTCACTCAAGCTAACACTTGAGTTGCAGGTGCAGGACTGGTTGCTTTCGTTTGTGCAAAGTATTGATTGACTGGTTTTAGTAGATAATAAAATACATTTGGACTAATTGTGTCTTTGTTTATTATTTGCTGTTCAATAGATGTGGACGGAGATTTCATTACGGCACGTCAAAATGAAAAAGCTGGCACTTGAACAGATTTAAGTTTTATTTAGTTGATGCTGTGACATTCCAGCGGTCATCTACTGTCTGAAAGAAGCCCACTAGAACTCAAAGTTGGTTGGCTGATGGCATTGAATCATTTTCTATATGCTTTATTAGACTTTGCTATGATTTTACTATGGTAAACTTTTATAAAGGGAATACCTAAGCAGGATGGTCTCAGACTAAAATAAATACACATAAGTGTACAAATGAATGCAATTTAAAAACCAAAAATTCCTCAGTATATTCAGCTATGCAATCAGCGAGGGCAAGCAAAGACATTCTTGGGATTAAGCAGTTTTATTTAAAATCAACCCTGCCACAAGCCTTGTTCTACTCACAGCAGCCTTTCGGGTTGATTGGTAAGATGGCATATATGGCCGTACTACCTAAAGATAATACAGCTACTAACGTTTAAATAAATGTTTTTTTTTATTCTTTATAACTTCTAAAATATTAGTTGCGGTTGCTAAACATTGAAGTATGACTGTGATATATTGGGCAGGTGCGAAGAAGTGCTATCTCTGGGCATATGACACAGAACATTTCGTAGCATTTATGGGTGGTGCACTGATCGAAAAGATTAGCACCACAAAGAGATGATCATAGCCACTGCCAACTCGGCATGCCGGAACTCAAGAGCTCAATTACTATGGGCATCTAAACAACTGAAGGCTATTAAATAAATAAGAGGCCCAGCTACTTAAGATAACTGAATTAATTAAGGCTTCAATTACTTATTGCTATTAAGTAACTATGTGCCTACACCATGGCACTAAAACAACACTTTTAAAGGTTATAATCTTAAAGCCTGGTAATTCCTTTAATACAGCTGATACGACTATGTTTGTTAACTATATATATATATATATATATATATATATATATATATATATATATATATATATATATATATATATATATATATAATATATTGTTTTCTTTTAGGCCGGACCTGATTGATATGAACATGGTTGCCACTCAGAGCAGTCGATCAAATTTGGAACAAGCCTTTTGTGTTGCTGAACAACTAGGAGTGGCAAGACTCCTCGATCCAGAGGGTGAGCTATTAAACATAATATTAGCAGTAAATATCCCATTTCTGTGGTTTGATATTGCTGAGTTTATATGGTTTATTTCTAGTTTAGTTTATTTCTAGAACAGTATATGCAGAAATGGTCTTCCCTTCATGCACAAACTGTGCCTTGTTTTCCTCAGACACTAATACTCATTTTACATTATGTCTTGGTAATTGGTACCATCCTAAAACCGAAAAGGAGTTGGTTACTATTTAAAAAGTGCTGTATAAAAATGAAGTAGCTACTGATGTTGCATTCTTTCAAGTGTTTGTATCCTTTTCCCAGATGTTGATGTACAATCGCCTGATGAGAAGTCAGTTATAACTTATGTTTCAACACTGTATGATGCATTCCCCAAAATACCAGAGGGTGGAGAAGGCATCACTGCACATGTGAGTAACTGGATCATGTTTTGTTTTTAGCACATGCTGGAGATTAGACCTGCTCAGTAGGGAACCAAACAGAAGTGCTAACTACACTGTTTTTAAAAGAAGCATCCTTTAAGAATAATAACTATTGTGAAGAGAAGACAATACTTTACATCTACCAATGTGCTTTTTAAGTTGATGTGGAATGTAAAATATCTTATGAAAAACAAACCTGAAACCTGGAACTTCCAATATCTTGACTGAAGAATGTCCTTAGCAAGTTTCATTGGAACTAGACAAGCAGTTTTTGTCTAATTCCGTGTAACAGATGGACACACAGCCCCCATATACCTGCCTCCCCCACCCCTAAATGATGATACAATTAGTTGTGCTTTTAGAATAGTATGTATCATTTAGTTTCAGCACATTTGGAGAAGCTGTTATGTAAATAAATGCAAACTTCTACAATGTGGCAGAAATGTGCATACAAATGTCACCTGTTGCTGGGTGGATGATAAGGAATCAAACAATTTAATCTACTGTACTCTCCTTGGTTTAACTATACTTTTCTATTCATTTTATGAAAACAAATAACTAAATTACTCATAGAACATATATAACATGTCACTAATTCAAACTATATGCTGTAATTCATTTATGAGCTGGAACACTTTAATCTGTTGGTAAAATTATTTAGCTATTTCTGCTATATTAGCTTGAACACACCAACCTTTTGCTCCCCACCTGCTGAAAGAAGACGCTGTGCTGAAACTCTTCAAAAATATCAGTGTCGTGTCTTTTCCATCCACATTTTATAGTTAATTAAACTCAGTTTAATTAGAACAGGCCAAAACAGTTGGGAGTTTAAAAAATTTAAACACATTTGGAATAGGTTTTTTTAAGTGTCCCAAAATGTTTCTGAACTCTTGGGACATTTTTGAGTTTCTACTGAGCCCTAGTGAGACCCAAGCTAGAATCTTACGGCCTGGTCAAAGTACTTACAAAGTAGTTTGCCTTCTTTAACCTACCTGAATATAACCTAATATTGTTTGCTTTCTTTGTTTGCTTTTAAAACAGGATGTTGACATTAAGTGGGTGGAATACCAGAACATGGTGAATTACTTCAGCCAGTGGATAAGGCATCACATGACAATAATGTCAGATCGAACATTCCCAAACAATCCTGTAGAACTCAAGGTGAGGTTTTTAGTTTGTAAAAGTTTACCATGGTAAAGCATGTAGTTACACGCAGTGGTAAACTTTTATAAGGGGAGCTGCTACTAGAACAGTGGGGTTAATGAGGTCTGAAGTTTTGGTTTGATTTATTAATAACGTTTCCTTCATATAGGATCCGGGATCCTTGCTTTTTTAAAATAAACCAAATTCATGATTCTGTGTTGCGTTTCATATGAGGACCTGGTGGAAATGCAGAGGCACTGTAATGGGAAACTTAGGTTAACTTACAGTATACAATTCCAGGAAGCATTCTATAGTGATAAGTCATGATTTCTCAAATTTAAGTAATATTACTATTCAAACCAAGGTCCAAAAGTGAGGACCTGAGTCCTGAGGTAAAAAGGAGGATTACATTGAACGAAATAGGATATATTTTACTCCACTGTGTATCCATTTTTTAACCTAATAGTCTTCTAATATACAGTGTGCATATATTCTCAAATGTTGTTTTTGCAGGCACTTTATAATCAGTATTTGCAGTTTAAAGAAACTGAAATTCCACAGAAAGAGAACGACAAAACAAGAATCAAACATCTGTACAAACTGTTAGAGGTATGTCTTTAAAAATAATATCACACTGTCTGCTGTTTTCATTATTATTATTATTATTATTATTATTATTATTATTTGTAATGCCTCATCCCCCTCTTTCTTTTTCTTTTTTTTTGAAAGTCCTGGATAGAATTTGGTCGTATCAAACTCCCACAAGAATATCACCCTAATGATGTAGAAAGAGAATGGGGAAAACTTATAATTGCCATGTTGGAGAGGGAGAAGAGTTTACGGCCTGAAGTGGACAGGTATGGATGGGGACACAATCTTAGTCATCTATCACACGAAAATATGGAATTTACCAATGTTATTATATATCATATATATATATATTATATATATATATATATATATATATATATATATATATATATATATATATATATATATAGTACTGTGCAAAAGTTTTAGGCAGGTGTGAAAAAATGCTGTAAAGTAAGAATGCTTTCAAAAATAGACATGTTAATAGTTTATATTTATCAATTAACAAAATGCAAAGTGAGTGAACAGAAGAAAAATCTACATCAAATCCATATTTGGTGTGACCACCCTTTGCTGCCTTCAAAACAGGATCAATTCTTCTAGGTACACTTGCACAAAGTCAGGGATTTTGTAGGCATATAGTCAGGTGTATGATTAAACATGTATACCAAACAGGTGCTAATGATCATCAATTCAATATGTAGGTTGAAACACAATTATTAACTGAAACAGAAACAGCTGTGTAGGAGGAATAAAACTGGGTGAGGAACAGCCAAACTCAGCTAACAAGGTGAGGTTGCTGAAGACAGTTTACTGTCAAAAGTCATACACCATGGCAAGACTGAGCACAGCAACAAGACACAAGGTAGTTAAACTTACATCAGCAAGGTCTCTCCCAGGCAGAAATTTCAAGGCAGACAGGGGTTTCCAGATGTGCTGTCCAAGCTCTTTTGAAGAAGCACAAAGAAACGGGCAACGTTGAGGACTGTAGACGCAGTGGTCGGCCAAGGAAACTTACTGCAGCAGATGAAAGACACATCATGCTTACTTCCCTTCGCAATCGGAAGATGTCCAGCAATGCCATCAGCTCAGAATTGGCAGAAAACAGTGGGACCCTGGTACACCCATCTACTGTCTGGAGAAGTCTGGTCAGAAGTGGCCTTGATGGAAGACTTGCGGCCAAAAAGCCATACCTCTGACGTGGAAACAAGGCCAAGAGACTCAACTATGCACGAACACACAGGAACTGGGGTGTAGAAAAATGGCAGCAGGCGCTCTGGACTGATGAGTCAAAATTTGAAATATTTGGCTTGTTCGCCAAAGGGCTGGAGAGCGGTACACGAATGAGTGTCTGCAGGCAACAGTGAAGCATGGTGGAGGTTCCTTGCAAGTTTGGGGCTGCATTTCTGCAAATGGAGTTGGGGATTTGGTCAGAATTAATGGTCTCCTCAATGCTGAGAAGTACAGGCAGATACTTATCCATCATGCAATACCATCAGGGAGCCATATGATTGGCCCCAAATTTATTCTGCAGCATGACAACGACCCCAAACATACACGAAAGTAATTAAGAACTATCTTCAGCGTAAAGAAGAACAAGAAGTCCTGGAAGTGATGGTGTGGCCCCCACAGAGCCCTGATCTCAACATCATTGAGTCTGTCTGGGATTACATGAAGAGCGAGAAATAACTGAGGCTGCCTAAATCCACAGAAGAACTGTGGTTAGTTCTCCAAGATGTTTGGGCCAACCTACCTGCCGAGTTCCTTCAAAAACTGTGTGCAAGTGTACCTAGAAGAATTTATGCTGTTTTGAAGGCAAAGGGTGGTCACACCAAATATTGATTTGATGTAGATTTGTCTTCTGTTCACTCACTTTGCATTTTGTTAATTGATAAATATAAACTATTAACATGTCCATTCTTACTTTACAGCATTTTTTCACACCTGCCTAAAACTTTTGCACAGTACTGTATATATATATATATATATATATATATATATATATATATATATATATATATATATATATATATATATATATGTGTGTGTGTGTGTGTGTGTGTGTGTGTGTGTGTGTGTGTGTGTGTGTGTGTGTGTGTGTGTGTGTGTATATATATATATATATATATATATATATATATATATATATATATATATATATATATATATATAGTTGCCTGTAATAAAATAACAGTTTTTACTATTGTCAATTAAAACTGGCATACAGTAGCAACCTCCATAAAATTATACTTTAATGCATTTTTCTTCATTTCAGGCTTGAAATGCTGCAACAAATTGCAAGCAGAGTACAGCGTGGCTGTGTGGCTGGGGAAGATAAGTTAATGTTGGCAAGAAATGCACTGCAGTCTGTAAGTTACAATAGAGGTTTTATATTCTGGTACAAAATCTTGTGATGATGTTAGTGTTGTAATGATGTTCCATTATAGTCTTGACTGGTTCACTAATATACTGCTTGTAAAAGCTATTTTTTAAATTAACGGAATACAACTAATAAATGTTTTCTAAAGCACTAAAAATTGCACTCTGAACATTAAGTCACCCATCAAATGTTGATGGGTGACAGGGATACTTTCTTGAACCATATCTGCTGTTTTAAAATTAGCTAAACAGTCTTCTTTAATATTTTAGGATGCAAAAAGGTTAGAATCCGGAATACATTTCCAGAACGAAGCCGAGATTACAGGATACCTGCTGGAGTGTGACAGCCTCCTTCGCCAGCAAGTTGTCGATATCCAGATTCTTTTGGATGGGAAATATTATCTGGCCGATCAGCTAGTGCAAAGGTATGAATCCCCAACTTTACTGAATCAGACTGAAATAATACAACCCAGTATACTGTTCAGTGAGGGGGGAGCACACCTTAAATTCAGACAGCTACTGAATAGCTATCTGAATTTTTTTACCCTCACACTGTTTCCAGAGTGATCATACTATACATTTTAAATTACATTATTTATATAATTAGGAATTACATGCAAAGAACTCGTACACTGATATAACACAGTATACACATCTGAGAAAACACACACTCAACTGTTTTATTTTGGGTTGTTAACAAGCAGGCATTTTTTAAATTTATTTTATTATTATTATTATTATTATTATTATTATTATTATTATTATTTGTGTTTTTAGGGTATCAAAGCTTCGGGATGACTTGCTAGCCCTCAAGTCTGAGTGCTCCTCTGTGTACAGCAGGGGACGCACTCTGTCCACAGAGCAGACCAAGATGATGATTTCTGGAATAACGCAGAGCTTGAACTCAGGTTTCTTACAGAACATGAACCCGGGCTTGAACACAGGTCTGTCCCAGGGTTTAACACCTACCCTGACACCTGGATTGATGCCAGGTCTCTCCCCTGGACTCTCCTCCAGTTTTTCATCAAGTCTGACTCCCTATCTGACCCCTTCCCTCACCCCAGCCATGACCCCGGGGCTGCAGCCAGCATTGGTGCAGGGCTATGTTACTGGAATGGACTCCGCAGCACTGCAGTCCCTAAAACGAACGCAGATCCGGAAACCCACAATGAAATCCTCACTCGCTGATCCCAGTTTGACTGAGGAAGAAGTCAACATGAATTTTGTGCAAGATCTTTTGAACTGGGTTGAAGAAATGCAGGTGAGAATCTTGGTTTATGATTATAGTAGGTGTCTGCACTGATATCTTTATTTTTTAGTCTGGTGTCAGCTTTTGGTGTTTTGAACATTTTATTTATTTATTTATTTTTTAAAATAATTTTGGTAACATACAATGTATTTGTCTTGCAGGGTTTACCCTTATAAAAGTTTAGCACAGTAAATTGGCACTGTAATTTTACAGTTTTCCCATGCTTTTCCCATGGATATACTGCATTTACTATAGTTTACCATGGTTTTCCATCTTTTTAAATATACTTTACCATACCCTATTAGGCTTTATAACGTGTATCTATAGTTCAGAATGCTTTCACTGTACTGTGCTTTTACTATGGTAAACTATTATAAGGTTAAAAACATTTCTGTTGCAAAACTTGCTCAGATTCCATGTATTACCAGTTAAGATTAATTCCATATCTACTAATTGATATATTTCATACCTAATGGATATGTAAAATGCATGCAGTTGTTATTGATATTGCTATTTTGCACTGAAACTATTAATTCTGTTTCTGTTAAGGTACAATTGGATCGTTCAGAGTGGGGTTCAGATTTGCCAACTGTGGAAACTCATTTGGAGAATCACAAAAGTGTACATAGAGCAATTGAAGAATTTCAAGTGAGCCTTAAAGAAGCCAAATTTAGTGAGGTAATGTATTTAATTTTATACGTTCTGTTAGATATGACACAAGTAAAAAAGACTATTAGTTAGACTATTATTGCTCCACAGTTAACAGATATATATATATATATATATATATATATATATATATATATATATATATATATATATATATATATATCCTGGTCACAAAAGCAAAGTTTGTGGGGAATAATAGCCATTTTCTATACTTTTGAGGCATAAGCAATTAGGAAATAACACTTACTACCCAGGAACAAAAATTGTGTTACATAGCGTTATTGTTAAAAGGTGAGGGTCCATGATTACTATAAATATAGGTAGCATAGGCACAAGTTTGCCATTCCTGAATGTAAGGGAGCAGAAAATGGCAAAATATGCTCAGTTAAGCAAAGAAAAAAGACAGTCTGTAATTACTTTTAGAAATGAAGGTCAATCTTTAAGACAAATCGCAAGAACTTTGCAAGTGTCTGTAACTGCTGTGGCCAAGACCATCAAACAATTTGAAGAAACTGGCACTCATGAGGACCGAACAAGGTTAGGCAGTCCAAGGGTGACCTCAGAATCAGAGAACAAGTTCATTCAAGTCACAAGTCTGCGAAACCGGCGTTTAAGTGCCCCGAAATGCTACTAGAAGTACAGATGTTTCAACATCAACTGTTCAGAGGAGATTGCGTGAAGCTGGCCTAACTGGAAGAATTACTGCAAAGAAACCATTGTTAAGAGTGCAGAGTAAGAGGAAGAGACTTGCGGGGGCAAAAAAACACAGAAACTGGAATTTGAGGAATGGACCGATGAGTCAAAATTTGAAATATTTGGGTCTAACCGCAGAGTATTTGTAAGACGCAGAGAGGGTGAGCGCATGAGTTCTGCATGTGTGGTTCCCACTGTCAGGCATGGAGGAGGCAGTGTCATGGTCTGGGGTTGCTTTCCTGGTGACAGAGTTAGTGATCTTTACCAAGTCCATGGCAAGCTCAACCAGCATGGCTATCATAGCGTACTTCAGAGACATGCCATTCCATCAGGATTATGGCTAGCTGGGCAGTCCTTCATTCTTCAGCAAGATAATGACCCGAAACACACGTCAAAGTTGTGCAAGAACTATCTGGTGAAGAAGGAAAGTGAAGGACAGTTGGCCTGGCCTGCCCAGTCTCCAGATCTCAATCCCATAGAACTTGTATGGAACGAACTGGACAGAAGAGTCAAAGCAAAGCTACCCACAAGTGCCCTACATCTGTGGGAATTGCTGCAGAAGAGCTGGGAAGACATGGTTGATTTCCTGCTGAAACTTGTTAACTGAATGTCTCGTGTTTATGAGACTGTTAATAAGGCAAAGGGTGGCTATTTTGAGGAATTCAAGATTTAGAGACAATTTTCAATATTCTTGAACATTGCTTTGATACTCCTTATGTTTTGTTTTGTATAGTGTAACGTGTTTACAGAAATGTATACTATATATATATAAAAAAAAGAGTAAAATCATTGAAAAAAGGGTAATGGAGACTGCTACCTACAGCTTACACAATGTAATACAATTTTAAATCTAGCCTGAATAAAACATATACGATACAAAAGCATCCAATTATCATATATAGATATATATAATATTTATATATATATTATATCTATATATATATTATATATGTATATATATATATATATATATATATATATATATATATATATATATATATATATATATATATAATAATATAATATATCTATCTATATATTATAATATATATATATATATATATATATCACTAGTGATTAAGATGGATGCTTTTGTATCGTATATGTTTTATTCAGGCTAGATTTAAAATTGTATTACATTGTGTAAGCTGTAGGTAGCAGTCTCCATTACCCTTTTTTCAATGATTTTACTCTTTTTTTTGTTCTGCCACAAACAGATCCAGATGACATCTCCCCATAAACACAATTACTCTGAGAGGTTAAGCAAGCTAGAAAATCATTATGGCAAGCTGCTGGTAAGAACTTGTCTGTGTTTTCGTGTTATATTTCTTGTGTAGTGTACATTCTGCCTAGCCTGCTAATGCTTAATGGAGTTTTGACTTTGTTAATGTTTTACTTTCGAAGAATTCCTCTAGAAATCGCCAGAAGTACCTTGAAAGCCTGCATGAGTTTGTGTCAGGAGCCACGCGGGAGCTCATCTGGCTGAACGAGAAGGAAGAGGAGGAGGTGGCGTACGACTGGAGCGACAGGAATTCAAATATGGCAAAAAAGAGAGATTACCATGCTGTGAGTCATTATATTTAGAACAAATGTTAGTAAAACAACAGATGCCATCAATGTGTTTTTTATAAGTTCCACATTTTTGAAACCGTGAAAAAAATAAGCTTGAAGCTTCTGATGGTCTTTGACTTATTACTCTGTGATAGTTATTACTCTGACTAATGAAAATGCGTTCCACTCAAAGGCGTTTTGTATTTTCAAAACATTTGTCTATTTTTGAGCCACTTACTTTGTTTTGGTTTTGATAACCAGAGATGCTAAGTTCTTGCAATGATGATTTATATTATGAACAAATTAAAAAAAAAGTTCTAGCCTTCCGTGCAATTTTAAGAATTTTGTTACCTTAGAAATACATAAAATGTCAACTCTGTAGGTGTCTCCTGTAAAATTGTTTTTATCATTATAACATAAATAAACATGGAAAAAGGCTCCCAGAGCAGTAAACTAATTTGAAAATTGTATTAATAGTCTTCTACAGTGGTTGCAGGAACAAGTTTGTTTGGCTCACACAATTATGCAGTGGCAAAATAGAGATCACAAAGGGAAAACTATGAAAGAATGCTGTCCTGACACTAAGGAGTTATATAATAGTGTAAAATTATTGCCTGAAATGAGGAAACTACCCAAGTCACATTTCAAATCATTGATGTTTTTTCTAAAGGCAGACACAGTCTTGTGGTGGCAGTGCCAGGGGAGTAAGTGCATTTCACACTTAAGAGATTTCAACAGATTTGCATATATTTTCTGTCCTGACACAGGATCTCATGAGAGAGCTTGATCAGAAAGAGAGTGCTATTAAGTCTGTTCAGGATATGGCCGAACAACTTCTACTTGAGAATCATCCAGCCAGGTTAACTATTGAGGTAATTCAAGCCAAATGTTTGCTGTAGCATGAGAAGGCCTGATAAAACCAACTACTTATTATGTATGCCTGCTGCATTAACAAAATCGAATGCATATATCCTTTTATAGGTTCATTATTACTATTAATGTACGCTTTGTTCCTCCTAAGTAGACTTTCCTTAAATTATTCTGATTGTCTAATATAGTATGATCATCTGTTGTCTTAGATATTAAGCTTATAAATCTAATTTGTATCTTACTTTTTTTTTTTTTTATTTGACTTCCCAGAATAAACACAAAGTATTCATGGCTATATTTGTTGCTTTCTAGGCTTACCGTGCTGCCATGCAGACGCAGTGGAGCTGGGTCTTGCAGCTGTGCGGTTGTGTGGAACAGCACTTGAAGGAAAATGCTGTCTATTTTGAGGTAAGCAAATATTGTGACAGCACTGGAACAAAGGATGTTATAAAGCAATACATCATATTATCACATACTATACCATGCAGTATCTGCTACAAAAATACATTACCTTTCAACAAATATTGGGTCTTGCTGGTGGGGAATATTTACATTCAGCGGAGTGTATATAAAATAAATTTCACAACTTCAGTACTACAGTAGCATTGTATTTATTTTTTCAGTTTTTCAATGATGCCAAAGAATCTATGAATTATTTAAATAATTTACAAGATACCATCCAAAGAAAATATGGCTGTGACCGGACAAGCACTCTACATAAATTGGAAGAACTGGTTAAAGAATCTATGGTAAGATGTCTATGCAAATGTCAGCAAAACTTCAAAAAATGATGTGCGTGATCAGAAACTGTGCAGCATTCTTATAGACCACAGCTTCACCTACTGGTATTAGATGAAATAGACTTGATAGTCTATAAGTAGTGAAAGAGATACATAAAGTATAAATACACATATTTTTATAGTTTTGTATACATTTTATTGCATGATACACCCAATTTAAATTACAGGGACATTTCTGTTTTGTTGCTGCCATCAAAGCTGTATTTCATTATCTCTAATGAATGCTCTTGTGAAAACTAAGAATATAATGGGAAGGGAAATCAAATGTATTAAGTAGATTTTTAAATGCAATTGAGGCAACACAGAAGTTTATTTAGTTTATTTTTATTTAGTTTATTTAGTTTGTGTAAAAAGCTAAGGAGAGGATGTAATTATCATTTTGTTCACACAATCTGGTTTCAGGATGAGAAAGAACAGCTTTTGCAATACAAGAGCACTGTGGCAAGTCTTGTTGGGCGGGCCAAAGGAATAGCCCAGTTAAAACCTAGAAACCCTGACGGCAACATCTGGAACTCCATACCAGTGAAAGCCATCTGCGACTATCGACAGATTGAGGTAAGCCATTTTTTATTTAGCAATAAAACAACATCATCAAAGTGTGAGTAGTGCATACAATTTCTTTAAAAAAAGTGATGAATGGTATGGTTCCAGAATAGAAGAACAAACAGATGATTTTACCTATAGACACCTACCCTTAGAAAAAATGGTGTTAACCCTTCTGTAAATGTCTTGGCATGATAGCAATGGCTCAGTCTTTTATTCTTTGCACCTGTCTTTTGCCATTAGATAACTATCTTCAAAGAAGACGAGTGCATACTGGCCAGCAACTCTTACCGAGCAAAGTGGAAAGTTATAAGCCCAAATGGAAATGAGGCTATGGTACCTTCTGTGTGCTTTACCATTCCACCCCCAAACAAAGAAGCAATTGGAACTGTCAGCAGGTATGAACACAGCACATCACAGCTTGACTGCTGCTGTATTAGGAATGTGCAGTAAAGATACTTTCCTTTTAAGAGAAATATTGAAATAATATGAAAGAATAATAGTGTAAATCAATGGTGCAGAATATAGTAATAACTGTGCTATAAAGCATAACAAGAGTATTGTAAAATCATGCTAGATCACTGTGAACTGTGATACAGCTACAGTAAAAACCGTGATAAATGTATAGTGTAAGCCTGAGAGACATGAGAATGTGCAAAATTACCCATGTGTACGCATTTGGGTACATTTAATCTTTCACAAGATAGTCAAATGAAAATGCAAAAAAGGGAAGTACAATAACGTGAGATTTAATAGAAAGAATATCATTTTGTACATTCCATGTTTGTTTTATTTAGAGTTATATTATATAACATTAACAAATGTTTTGTACTTGCATGCCAGCAATCAATAGAACCTTATCATAATTATGCAAGAAAACTATTTAATTAGCTATCTTAGGGTGACCTTTCTTATCAAATCCATTTCAGAATTGAGCAGCTTTATCAGAATGTCTTGACTCTGTGGCACCACTCCCATATAAACATGAAGAGTGTGGTGTCGTGGCACTACCTCATGAACGACATTGAAGCTATTCAAAATAGCAATGTTGCCTCAGTAAGTGTTGTAAATGAGTATGCATTTTTAATAGCTTACATTGATACACTTTTCCCTTTGATTTAAAAATAAAAAAGAGTACCTGCAGGCTAGGGTGGAACAGCAATGATGGAAGCACTACTATTAAATTATGGCTCTCTACTGTTATGTGCATGCATAAATAAAATGTCTGACTTAAAAGGAAATGCTGCTTTATTAGTCATCCAAGCTATGCTTATCCTATCATAACAGTAAGGGGGTGACATTAGCAAGCACTGCTGTTATTGAACTTCTTAACTATCTAATCTTTATACATAATTTAAACATCCTGTGTGTCATCTTTGTTGGATATATATATTCAAGTAATTTGAGTGTACTACAAATACGAGGTGTGCATTATGTAATCCTTGAACTGACTAATATTTTTCAAGCTTAGTGTATTTTTGTAAAATGTTTAAATTTATGCTTATCTTCTTATAATTTTTATGATTGTAACATACTATGTATGATTCTGTAATCTACGTATGGTCCATGCTGAATATGAAATAACTACTTGCTGTTCTTTTCAGATAAGGACCATGTTACCAGGGGAACACCAACAGGTTCTCAGCAACCTTCAAAGTCACTTTGAGGACTTTCTTGAGGACAGTCAGGAGTCTGAAGTTTTCACCGTCTCTGACAGAGGGCAGCTGGAGAGAGAGGTTGTAATCTGCAAGCAGTACTACAAGGACCTTCTGAAATCAGCGGAAAGGGGTATGTTGAAATTGAAATACCCAGTTCAATATACATTGCAAACTGCCAAGAAGGGTTAATAGCACCAAAAATGATTTAACTAACAGTATTTTATGTATATCAATCAATCAATATTTTATACAGCGCCTTTCCTAGTGGACCACCATCACAATGGGCTTTACAAGATATTGAGGAACAATGCATGATACATTAAATACAGTGAAATACAGGAGATGCAGTGCATTAAATACAACATTAAAAAAATGCAAACACATTAAATGTAGGCATAATACATTAAATAAAAGGTTAGGATGTTAATTCTAAATACTGGGGATCCATGTGTCAAGCAGAATCATATGAATAAAATGGAGTGAAAAACCTGAAATACCGATTTAGACAACAGCTAATAACAGATATCTGGCTTGAAGAGCATTGAAAGCAAGAGAAAACAAGTGGGTCTTGAGAGTTTATTTGAAGCGAGCGACGGAGCAGCACGCACTAAAGCTGGGAGAGAGTTCCAGAGAGTCGGGACCATGAAGCTAAAAGAGCGCTCTCTGAGTGTGGTGCACGTTTGCTACTTATAACAAGCAAGCCAGAGTCAGAGGACCACAGCTTGCGTGCAGGGCCATAGCAGGTCAGCAGGTTGGAGATACTGTGGACCTGCATGATGAAGGGCCTTGTAAGCAAGCAGGATAGTTTTGACAGTAATGCTGAATAGAGGTATAGAGGTCCACACTTTCACCTGAAGAATTTGCATTTTAAAAATGGTATAAAATGTAAGCCCATAAAAAATGCTCTGACAAAATGATGCCCTTCTGTGGCAAAAGTAATGTAAAGCTTGATTCCAGATGTTTACAAATATCATTGTATTGCTTTCTGGTGAATTGTACATGGAGAATCTCCTACAAATAACATGCAGAGCAATGTACATAACATGGAAAGCTGTGAAATTCAAAGATATAATTTTAAAATGTTATAGATATAATTTTAAAATGTTTTTATATTTCTCTTTACCATTGTATGGTAGTTGAAATCATTCTTGAAGCTTGCCTCAAGTAACTACTGTGCACAGCTTTCCCTTTCCATTCAAATCATATGACAATGTACTTTCCCACCTACTCATGTATATAGAAAGAGAGTAGGCGGGGCTGTCACATTGATATGATTGAAATTGAATGAGGGCACCAGCAATACTAAACCTCTCTGGAGCATTGCACACATCATAGAATAGTAAAGGAAATGCACATTTGAAGCTACTTGCTCTTTAAATATGATAATGAATAATAAGATGCTACACTTCCGATTCATTTTAGTGTTACAATTCTAACCTCCTTCATGTTCTTCCACACAGAGGAACACGAGGAATCTGTCTACAACCTGTTTATCTCAGAGGTGCGGAACTTCCGTACGCGTCTGGAAAACTATGAGGAGCGCCTGATCCGTCAGATCTGTGCTCCGCTGGAGAGGGACGACCTGCAGGAGAGTGTGCGCAGGATTGCAGAGCAGGAGGTAAACACTACACAACTGCACACAACTGCTTCCTTTTTTTTAACTGGGAGTTGGTTACTTGTACATTCTAATTTGTATCAAAGATCCCTTGAAAAAAAGGACTGTTCTACTTTTGTATGGCATTTTTCATTTTAAAAGGCAGTATAAGCAGGTTTTACCGTAGGTCCTGCAGGAATCTGAGAAATGTTACAAAAAATGTGACAAGTAAAGCAACACAATACACAGCACAATATTATATATTGGTACTGTTATCTTAGTATAGCAAATATGGTGATAAGATAATTTTACACGAATAGGCATCTTTTGCTGGCAGCCTTTCAGAGGAGACTGTGTGCTTCATGGTTTAGATGGGGGTATCTCCGGGGAAGGTTTTGGGTATATTGGTAGGGAGGATTTAAGTTTATGCTTATGCTTATTTTATTTTACAAATGTCTGGTATTTGTTAACAGAAATCACAGAAAGAACTAGACAGACTCAAAGAGGATCTGGAAACCATACAAGAGAAGTGTGAGACGTTCATCAGCCAAGCACCCTCGACACCATCAGTCCCTACTCTGTCCACAGAACTCAATGTTGTCGTCCAGAACATGAATCAAGTCTACTCCATGTCTTCCATTTACTTAGAGAAGTATGTGTTCATTATTATTCTGATTCTCTCTCTCTCTCTCTCTCTCTCTCTCTCTCTCTCTCTCTCTCTCTCTCTCTCTCTCTCTCTCTCTCTCTATATGATAATTATATATATATATATATCTATATATAGATATATATATATATAGATAATCCCAACTAGGTTAGGCTATATTATTATAATTTACTCTGATGTTGCAGGCTGAAAACCGTAAGCCGGGTAGTGAAAAATAGCCAAGGAGCAGAGGCCTTAGTGAAACTGTATGAGACAAAACTGTGTGAGGAAGATGCTATGAATGCTGAAACAAAAGCTACTGAGACTGTCGTGAGTACTCTGAAGGTAAAAGCAAAACTCTTCTGTCTCCTACAACATTCCTGGTTTCATTTATTTTACTTTGTTTTACTTTGTTTTGTCATGTTTCTGCTTGTCTTGTACATTAAGTCTCTTGTATTGATGAAACCTTTAGATTAAAATAAATACAAAATAGGGAAAAAAAATTAAAATGCCAAGTGCATCATCCATTCTTTTTTAATAATGTTTTTTTTTTTTTTTTTCTTTTATGCAATGTAGCTGTGGTGCACAGAAATCGATGAAAAAAGAGAAGTGTTTCTCGATTTGGAGGATGAGCTACAGAAAGCCAGGGCTGTTAGTGATCGGATGTTCGAGATGCATAATGAACGAGATTTTGACTTGGACTGGCACAAAGAGAAAGCGGACCAGCTGGCAGAGAGATGGCAGAACGTTCATTCTCAGATTGAAAACAGGTTAGTGCTCTAACACAATGAAACTGCCTTATCAGCACTACAGCAGATGTCCTAATTGACCATTGCTTCTATCTGCACTGCCAACTTTCAACATTTCCCCAAAAGCTGATTCAATCTTTACAGTTTGGTTTAATTGTGGCAGAAATACAGGCTGATTAGAAAGTAAGTTTACCACATCACCCTGTACAGTAAAAGTTCATTTGAAATTAGTTTGACTTGAATTTATTACTTCTTATGCATTTACATCATTTAATATGATTTTTTTGCTCATTGCTAACCAGGCTATGTGACCTGGAGTCTATATGCAAATCTCTAAAGTACTACAAAGACACCTATCACGCGCTAGATGACTGGATAAAGGAAATGGAAGACACTCAATTGAAGATGCAAGAAAACCAGCCGGAAGACAGCAAAGCACTAGCTGAACTGCTGAACCGGCAAAAGGTAAGAAAGTGCTTCAGGAGACCGCATTAGTATTAACAATTGTTTTAAAGAACATTTACTTATTCTTTGTCTATATAAAAACACATTGCTGTAAATTGACTTCTAGAAGTTTACAACTCACAGCATTTTTGTTTTTTTCAGCACACAACACAAGTGTCAGACATTTTGCTAACATGTGCACATTTGGAAATTAGTGGTGGTGGGAAGTGTAGTGGAAACAAAACCGAATTCTCTCAAAGAAGTGATTCTCAACCAGTAGAACGGTCGTGTAAAACTTTCTAGGGCTGAGCTGTCAGTACAGTTGCACAGCAATACGGCAGTATCAAAGTGTAATGCATTATATGAATTACAGACCATTTTATGTTAAGGTTCAATGACTGTTCTATGCATGGCACTCTGTACCCACACAATGGATCCTTTTGTGGTGTGTGAAAAGAGGTGGTGCATCATCTTCTAAAAAACGAAAAGTAAGAACATATGAAGAAAGTTGTTTGGAATTGGGAGATCCTTTGCTGGAACTGTTGTATCTTGTTTCTGTTACAGGTCCTTGTTTCAGAAATTGAAATGAAACAAAGTAAAATTGATGAGTGTCAGAAATACTCAGAGCAGTACTCAGCTGTGGTGAAGGTAAGGAAACTCATGTCATTTCAACACTTTTTTTTTTCTAATTGACAGCATTGAGTTTTGTAATAATGGCTTTGTGATCCTTTCTGTAGGACTATGAGCTTCAGTTAATGACCTACAGGGCAATGGTGGATTCACAGCAGAAGTCCCCAGTCAAGCGACGCAGGATGCAGAGTTCATCTGATGTAATCATACAGGAGGTAAAAGAAAACAAAAGTGCCATCACGGTAACACGATATTCAGTGATTATAGATATATATATATATATATATATATATATATATATATATATATATATATATATATATATATATATATATATATATATATATATATATATATATATATATATATATATATATATATATATATAGATATATAGATAGATATAGATACAAAGTAATTATTAATGTAAGCAACCTAATCACTGATGAAAGGCGTTAGCTTGTTTATTATTAGTTTCTTAAGTACATTACTATAGATTTTTCAGCTGCTTCTTGCTGGAACCTCCTGATCTGTATGCCACATAGTCTGGTTGCAGCTACACTGTTGGAGCACAGGAAGTGATTAGGATCTAGGAACCTGTAGCAACTTTTGATCTATGGTGTTGTATTTAAAAATCATAAAACATAATACTAATTAAAGTATAAAACTTAAATATTTTCAACTGAAAAAAGCGGAATCAGTCATAATGTTGTTAGCACTAATAATAGAGTTGTAAATGGGTAGACATTAATACCTCTTTTTATTGCAACAGTTTATGGACCTACGGACCCGCTACACTGCTTTGGTTACCCTCATGACTCAGTATGTGAAGTTTGCTAGTGAAACCTTGAAGAGAACAGAGGAGGAAGAGGTAGGAGTTTAACTGACTGAGTGTAACCTAAACATACATGTTGTTCCTAGAGACACACACAAGTACTACTGTACATACATAGGAAGGAATGTAAATAATTTAAATGAACATTGCAATTCTCATATTATAAAAAAAAAATATATATATATATATATATATATATATATATATATATACTAATATATAAATATATAATTATATATTAAAAAATAAAATGTTATTTTTTATAATTCATATTGTCATATTGATTATTAAAAAACAAAAATCCAAGTTAAGTTGTTTTTGACAGCCTGGAGTTTGTTTGTTTGAGGTGAAATAGGTTCTTGTACTGCAGCTGTTAAATATAATCACAAAAAGTACATATACTCAGTAAAGCTTTCATAACGTATTTTGTGAGTTTACCTAAAAACTTGGTAGAATATTTAGTATCAACTTAAAATTGATACCTCAGATAATTAAATACACAATTAGCTTGCTTTCTTTTGTTTAATCCTTTCAACATTAAATAACAATGCTGAAAGAAAATCCTAAGGTAACCAACTGAATATTTTTTGTCTAAAGTAGTCCGTCGCGTATCTGACTGGTGGGATCAGAGTAAGGACGAATATGTAAAAAGTCAGATAAACGAATCCTGTTTTAAATACCATTATACACAGCTGTAACAGTTATTATACTCACACATTTTTTGTTTTGAAATTCAGTTGTTATTAGGGCGCTCCCCTAAATTCCTTGTGAACAGGATTTGTTTACATAGCAACACAATGAACAGCTCACTACCAGAAGTAGCAGCGCACAGTGTACATACAACACAGTGTATAAACGGTTAGGGTGGATATGTGAAGAGCGGATACACAGTGGATTACTGCACTGATGCAGTTCGATCCACGTTTGGTTTACCGGTGTGTAGTGTTGAAAGAGTTAAGAACAATGCAGTACATGCTTCCAAATATTTTAAATCTTTTACCAACATTGTTTAATGTCCACATGTACTGCACAAAGATTTTAGGCTTAACTGTTTCTTTGTTTTAATTTCTCTCTGAACAGACTAACGAAATATGCATGGGTGCAAGAGACGAACAGCATGAAAAGAGTAATTAGCGGGGTTTCGGAAAATATATAACTGTTAAAATAATTTACCTGTCCTTTTTCTTTTCATTGTTAACATCCTGACAGCTTTTTACACTTAGAACTTAAAAGTCTCTTTCAAAGGTCTTTTCAAAATGATCTATCTATTGTGCTTGGATTTGAGATTAGTTCACTAAATCACTGCAGGAAGTCTAAACAAAATAAATAAATAACATAACATGTGCTCTGGCTTTTCTGTTCCATACCACGTCATGAATCATTATTGCTGTGTTACCTGTTAGACGATGTGAGCAATAATCCGTACACTATCAGTGCACTAGAGCAGACATTTTGAAAAGGGCTTTGAAACAGACTTTAAAATTGTAAGTGTGAAAAGTTCTCAGGATGTTAACAGTCAAAAGAAAAATGACAGTTATATTATTTAAACAGTTGTAGAAAAATGTGGGGATGTGTAATGCTATATTTTTTGGAACCCTGCTACTTAATCTTAAAATGCTATATGTGTCTCATAGAGAAATTTAGCTTTTATTTATTTTTTTTTTCTTGTACACCTTGTGTTACCTGTATACTAATTTTATTTTTTTTTAATATCATTAAAAAAAAAAAAAAAAAAAAAAAATAATAATAATAATAATAATAATAATAATAATAATAATAATAATAATAAATCACCATTTTATACACTGAATAAGTAGTGGAATTCACTGCTTGTGGAAAACTAAAAAAAAAAAAAAACATTTCAGAAGGCTTTTAAAACTGTTTGTCTGTCTGTTCAGACCCCACTTTAACTTCCTCTGTACCTAAGTGGAGCTTTCACAATTGGTAACCTTATTTACTGGTCAAATCGAAAATCAAGGACCAGTCTCTGCAAAAGTGAAATCAATATAATTCTTGCAATTTTTCCTGGAAGTCAAATGGGCAGCTAAGTTATCCAGTCTTTCTTCCTTCTTCATTTCTTGCATTAAGTTGTTACATTTTTAATTAAAGAAAGGAAATGTCATAACTAATAACCTCTGCTGTTGTGCCCAGTATTCTTCTGATGAAGGTGAATTATATCCTCCAATGGAGACTGAATATGCTTCTAATGAACCAGTGAATATTGGAAGATCAGTGAATGCAGCACACTCTGCTTTACCAATTGAGACAGAAGGCACAAATAAAAGAGACTTGCCAATACGCACAAATACACATGAGGAATCTTCTTTTCCAGCTACAGAGAAAAAAGAAAACAAAAGCGATTCTTCACCTTTTGAGGCTGTAGTGCAGGATACAGCAAGTGTTCCAGAATACTCAAGTTATATGTTTCCAATGGATACTATTAAAGGCACTATAGATGTAGTAGACAGTGCAGTGAGCCCAGAATCAACTGTCATTCTTAAAAAGGTAGATACACAGGGCTTAAAGAAAAAGTCAGGCAAAGCAGAAGGGACCAAGCAAAGCAAATGTTGCCCAGCTACTTGTATTGAAGATCAAAAGGAAAACCGATCCATTCTAACAGAGATCACTAGTGGTAGCAAAGATCCTGAGGTTTACTCAAGGGCTCTGAAAACGCAATTGGCTGCACAAGTCGCCTTCGAAAAATCTGCCCAAGTTAGTGTGTGGAAGGCCTGTCAAGGCCAAGATAATCAAGCGAGTGAAGTAAAAATGTCTGTTTTTGAAGAAAAAGGAGGAATGCAAAGCAATATTCCCATGAATGTGGACAACCAGAACATTGCTAATACATTTGGAGATGAATACCAGTTTAACATGGGAGAATATTATCCAGAAAATTATGCTGACATACGGGTTGTAAAAACTGACGAAAACGCTGAGATTGTCAGTCATAGAGGGTCTTCTTCATCAATGCAAAATAATAATAGTGAAATAACTGATCTGAATTCTGTTTTACAAATTATTGAAGAGGGAAGTGAATTAAGTTGCTATCAAAAAGATCTAATTAGCAGAGAGAGGAGCATGTTTAGAAAACAAGAGAAACATTGTGATACAGTTTTATATGTAGTAAAAGATATCTCCTCATTTACCATGTCAGATGAAGATATAACTGATGAGATTACTGTTGGGTATCTTGGCAGGATGAAAGATGAACAACCACTGTCAGGTAGTTTTAGTGAAGCTAGGCTTGCAAAAGCAGAAGAATCACTGGTCACCAATAGCACAGTATCTGCAGTAAGGTTTGACACAGAATTAAGTAATAAAGAACATATATTTAAAAGACAGGGTGTCACACTGAACAATGAAGCACTAGACCCATTTTCTCAGGAGACAGACCATGAAAAGGGTAGACATTTACAAAGTGGCATAAACAGGCCGCATACCTCAACTGAGACAGCAGACAAACATCCCACAGATGCACAAATGGAAATGGAAGGAAAGACTGTGAAAGATACCATAGGTATTTATAACAAGGCAACCCTGATCGTGGATAGCAGACAACAGAAAACAGAGGGAACATCTTACAAAGAAAGCATTACATGTAGTATAAGAGATAAACTACTTGAAAATCAGCTAGTCAAAGATGAACATTTCATTGAAATAACTTCCCCTGGACAAAAGGTCCCTGCTTCTAAATCTGCAGCAGGCCAGTCAGCTTCTGAGGGTGAAGAAGCTCGAAGCTTTATGTCTGACAGTATTGGTCAATACATTGAATTAACAGGACAGAGGAATTTATTAAAGAAACTTGAAAAGGGGGAAGCAATGACTAAAGCCTTTAAACAATCACAAATATCTACAGAACACCAAAGAGTGGAAAATGAGGCCCACCTAAAAGATAATCAAGAGGTACTTATTTGTTATACTTAAAAAAAAAAAAAGATATTGATAATCTGCTTTTGAAAAATCAGTGGTGGTTTAAAACTTGATTTTTCTTCATTATTAGTGTATTCTAGTTAATGAAACTAATAAGAATGTGTTAGTACTGTAATTACATTACTTTTTTTCTTTACAGACTCTTTTTCCAAGGAAACCTCCCAGTCAGTATGACAGTCAAAAAAGTGTTCAAAATTGATTAGTCTTTATCACACTTTATATACATTATATACAGCAAATACAAGTGTAGTTAATCACACACTATCTACTTTCTTTCGCAAAGCCCTTTCTTGTAATTCACCTATAGTGCTCTAGTGATTTTTTTTTTAAATAGATTGTCAATGTGAGGTGCTATTATGTAAAACTGCCTTTCCACATCCAGTATATATATTCCTGACAATACATGATTTGACAAAATGAAGAAGGCCAAAAAGTTGATTTCCTGTTTATAACTGTACTTCAGGCTGTTTTATTTACTTATAGAGTATGTTTCTTTTTCTCTGGATACATCACTAAGGTGTTGCAATTTCTCTTTACTGGTATATATTTAAGTCCTGACATTTTTCAATCTAAAGATTTACAAAGTATGCAGTTTGAGCTTGAGCTGCTGAGCTGCTGAATTGCAGATACAAAAGAGGTAATCTTTTGTATCATTGGTGGTGGATATTTCCAAACACAAAAAGTATTCATTTGGATAAGGATGTAAGACTTTGGGTTGGTAGGTGGTGGGTTGAAACGTTTGACTCATGTAAGTATTTTTAACATTTTGTAGAATACTTCTGAACTGGTTCCTCACCATAATTCAAGCATACATGGTTTTATTTTTTGTTATAGAAAAAAAAAGTGCATGTTGTCCACCAGTCAACCTGTTCAGAAAACATGGAAAAACAAAAGGGAGTAAATGACAATGAAATCTTAAAGCTGAGACAGCTGGTAAGAAAAGTGGAGTACTCATTAGAGGAAATCAAGAAGCAGAAGGATCAGTTGGAAAAAAACTCCCCAAAGTGATAGCAGCTGCTGAAAACGAGCTAAAAAACACATAAAGATTACTGACGATATAACCCTTCAAAAGACAAAGGCAGAATATGAAGCAAAGCAGTACCGCTTGGAACTGGAGACCACAGTAAAGAAGAAGGCAGCTGCTTGATCAGGCCTGTCAGCTCACGAAACAGTCAGAGTCCAAGAAAGAAGCTGTAGAAGAAAAACTGAGGATCCTGGAGAAAGAGATTGACCGGAAGAAAGGACACTGCGTCCAAGATTTAGAGATGCAAAAAAGCACTTTGGAGAGAGAACTGAAGACAAAGGAATCTACAGAAAAACAGCTCCTAAGGCACATAAAACAACTGGAACAAAATTGGAAGAATCAATCGGAGTCAAGAATGCCACTTGGTGAAGAGGTCCTCTGTTATTAGGGAAAGTGTCCAACAATCTGCTTTTCCAAAGACTGGGCACTATCTTAATTCAGACATGGAAATAGTGTTAAAAAAATAGCAAGAATTAAAAATGGTTGAGGTTCTGCAGCAGAAAGTTAACAAACTTACTCCAGGTAAGCAGAAAGCTGAAAATGAATTTGAAATCTGAACAAAATTCTCTTCAGCTCCAAAAAGATTCAGCTTATCAAAGAGCACAGCTTTTTAAAGACCGACTAGACGAGTCAAATAATACATTTAAACATGTCCAATTAGAGTTGCAACAGAGGAGCTCGTCAGATAGTACCTACCTGCAAGACTTTAGAGCAATGGAATCAGGGTTACAAAACAGTAACAACAAACTGAACTGTTTATGCAGAGGTCTAATGAACTTAAGAAGTCAAATTACTATTTACAAGAAGAAAAAGTTTAGTTTGAACAAGAAGTCCAGTTCTACAAAACAGAGGTTGAGGGTTTGAAAGAACGGCATAAAATCCAACATATTTCATTGCTGCAAAGAAATAACTCCTGAGCAGGAAAGCAGTACAAAAATGACGTATTTTGAGGAAAAGTTAACAAATAGCCAAGCTGAAGTTGGTCAGCTTAAATTCATGATGAATGAGCTTACTAGAACAAACACAAAGTCAGAATGAAATGATGAATTTATAGATAGAAATAGATTCCTCCCAACAAGAAAAGGTTTTCTTTGAACAGAAGGGTGAAGAGGGCAGTTTGAGAGAACTGCTAGCAAAGGTCAAAGAGGAGCTCTCTGTAGAGCCAATGGCTCGACATGTGATTCATTCAAAAAGTAGAAGCCTTGAGAGTGAGTTAGAAAAAAGAAATCTACTGGTAAATCAGTTGAAGGAAAAGGTGGAAGGTCCATGAAGAATATGAAAGTGGAAATTGATAAATTAAATTTGGAAAACAGCAGCAAACAATAGCAGAGTCAGATCTTTAAATACTAAGTGGACAGTTTAAAATCTCAATCAAAACTATTAGAGGGGAAGTTGATAAAGAAAAATACGGCTAAACAAGAATTTCATCTAAAACTAAGAAACTATGATGATGAGATGACGAAATCAGCTGAATTGCAGCAATAAATGAAAGGGCGCAGTATGACCGATATAAGCTCTGAAAGAGATCTAAGAAGCCGAAAATCAGAATTCAATTATGCCAATATGGAGAAGTGCAGAAGTGCAAAAAGTGCACTCACAGAAAGCAGAAATTGAAGATTTAAGTGTCAGACTGAAAGTGCAAGAAGAACATGAAAGGGAAACAGCAGAGGTACAGAAAACCCAATCCAAAATCAAAGAACTTGAAACCGAGTTGCAAAAATGTAAACTTGCTTCAGAAGACTTCAAGAAAACAATTCTGAATGAGAAAGAAATAACGCTTAACTCTGAAAAATGTGCTGAGACCTATGAACTTGAGCTTCTTGCATTTCAGAAAGAGACAAGCAAGGCACAGGAGAAAGTCCAGTCCCAAACAGCAGAGGTCATTTTGTTAAAACAGAGACAAGAGAAAGTTCAAGAAGAGCTCAAGCAAAGTCAAAAGGAAAAAATAACTGGCCACCAGAAGGCCAAAGATTTGGAGGACGAACTTGTGAAGTGCAAGGAAATTGTTGAAGATCTGAAAATCTGAGTATTCAAAATAAAGGCAATGAGCATCAGCTGCAGTTACTTCAGGGGGAGTTGGAGCAAAAGATGAAATTCCAAGAATCTGCTTTTAAACTAAAGTTTGATAAAAAGTTAAGGGAGCAATCCTATAGCACAGAAACCACAGAAAGGGAGAACAAATACCTTTGTCAGGAGATACAGCAACTCAAAGCATTTAACCAAAACATTTTTTAACAACAAACTAGAGACTCAAAAAGAATTAGACATGCTACTTTTAAAGGTGGAAGAGGCCGAGAAGGAGAAAACCGTTGCAAAGCTTGAACTGCAGAACATCAAAACTCACATGAGTCAATTAAAGAATGAGAAAATCAAGCTGAAGGCCAGTGTTAGTAAGGCAGATTAGCATTCGGAAGGAAATGTCATTGGAGAATACAACGCTAAAGCAGACATTGGCGCATAGTGAAAGAAAACAAGCACTCGTAGAGCAAGAAGCCATGGGAATCTTTTGTGTTTGGCTCGCAACAAATCTTGAAAAGTCATACAGTTTTCAAACCTCACAAATCATCCCACTATCAAGCCAGTATATAGACGTACATCATGTAATTTCACAGAAGGATTTTGCAGTCCTAAGACAGACAACCTCAACATTTAACCTGTGGGACATTGTACGAATGGAGATGGCAAGTAATAATAACAGAGACCTTTTGTCAGTTCACCAACTAGCAATGTTGGGAGCAAGCAAAGCAGCAGAGTCGTTGCCTCCACAAGGAGACACATTTAAACAGACTGACTGGAGCCAAAACCGGACTGAAGAACAATGGAAGTTCCAAGGTCTCAGATATTATGCAAATGCTGCTAAACTTTTAGGCAGTGGCACCATTAAAAAGTTTGAATTAGGTACAGAAGTCTCTTGAAAGGTTTGTAAGCAAAGTCTGCAATAGTTGGCTTATACCAAAATTCTAGCAAAAAGAAGATGACACTAATAGATAAAGGTTTCATTGCCAAATCATATGTCTTAGAGTTTCTAGAAGCCCAAGCTGCAACACAGTTTATCATTGATCCAATGTCAGCCAATATATATATATATATATATATATATATATATATATATATATATATATATATATATATATATATATATACACATACACATACATACATACACACTGTGGATGAAGCAATACAAAGGGGTGCAGTCGAGGCTGATAACAAGGCTAAGTTACTGGATACTGAGAAAAGTGTCACTGGTTATTTGCATGATTGTCTGTGTTCCGGGTGATCGAGAACAGGCTTCTTGAAAGACAGAAAGTCCAAAAAATTATTGAAGCACAAATAGCGACTGGTGGAGTGATTGATCCTCAGAGAAGCACCCGGCTGCCTGCAGAAATTGCAGCTGAACAAGGCTTTTTAAATAGTGTTATCCTGAAGCATTTGTATGAGCCAGCTAGCAATCCAAGGGGCTTCCACAATCCAAATACCAGACAAACAATGTACTACTCCGTACTGATACCTATGTGCGTGTATGATTTAGATGGCAATGTGCGTGTATGATTTAGAAGGCAATGTGCGTGTATGATTTAGATGGGGGAGTTTTACTCCTGCCTATAGACGATAGACATGTTTCAAGTTCTTCTCCAGCAAAGGATCACAGGTCACAGTAATATCGGTACAGAGATGACAGCATATGAAGCATGTCGTACCGAACACATTGACAAGAAGATGTACATGGAACTTTCAGAACAGGAGTGTGCATGGAAAGAAATTTGTTTCCATACATTTTGTGACCAATTTTAAAAGTGGCAGGCAATTCAGTATTGAGTTGCTGAAACATGGTTTGATTAACCAAACTGAAATTACTAAGTATAAAGAGGGTAAACTAGTGATCACAGAGTTGGCTGATCATTTGATTTCAAGGCACGCCAAGCCAAAAGTCATCGATAGCCCTATTGCAGGCATCTGGGATGCGTCCTCCAATAAAAGACTTACCGTTTATAAAGACTTGCAGCAAAATCTGGTGGAAAGATTCACAGCTATATGTCTTTTGGAGGCCCAGGCCTACACAGGTGGCATTTACGATCCATCTCTGAGGCTTTAGAAAAGGGCTTGTATGATAAAGCATTGGGCAGACAGATCCAGCAGTCTGAACATGCCTACACTGGAATTGTGGACCCACAGAGCAAAAAAACTCTGTCTCTAACAGAAGCAATGAAAATGAACTTATTTGCAAAAGGTGTTGGTTACAGATGCCTAGAGTTTCAGTGCTTGACTGCTGGCTTGATAGATGCAGGATGGCAGAAGCTGTCAGAAGATACTATCATTGATACTGCCACTGCATTGAAGCTTCAAGATGAAAAGTATCACACAAAGCCTGACCTGCCCTAAAACAAAAAAGGAAAATAAAGATGCTTTAGATAGGGCTGCTTTTGACCACCACACTAGACTTAGACTGCTTGAAGCTTCCAAACCTCAAAGTGTTGGGGCTTCTGCTTCTCTGTAATATTTTTGGTCATATTGATTGTCTCTATTTGGAAGCAGTATAACACTGTTCAGAAGATATTTACACAAAATGTGTATGAAATGATTTTAATGGGTAGTGTTTTTTTATTGTATTAAAAGCATTCTTGCTTTTTCTCAGAGATTAGAACAATTTGTTTCTTTAACCCTTTCAGTCCTGGTATGTTACTTGCTGTCGTAAATCACGCTGGAACCTCATGGGACTCTTAAGGCCCAGTCTGAGGTAGTGTATAAATATATGAAAAAAACTGTTCTCATGTATACTCAATGAATGACCTCGTTTTTTTTTTAATGATATAACTTAATTTTGCATTCTTCAGCGTGACAAAAATAATTCAGGACTGAAAGGGTTAGTAAGACATTACAGGGTTGGTAAGCGCACACTTACCAACATGAAGATTAGATCTATATAATATGTGATTCCCTGTGCAAAAACTGTCTCAACATTATATTCACTTGTAAATATCAGGTATCAGCTTTGTTTAACTCTTTAATGATACAAAGGCAGGGTCAAAGTGATGAAAATGATCTTACACTGTATAAATGAAAAACAAAAATGACACACACAAAATATTAGTTCATGAAATGGCTGGGAGGTTTACCTCTTATAAAAAATAAGTTGTTGTCTTTAAGGTTGGTGTTGGGTGTCCATGTACAGTTTGTTTCCAGTGTTCTTTATGTAACTATTTTCTTGCAGCAAATAAACCACTGCAGCTAACCTAATGGTTATGTTGACATTTTTTCACCCAGAAATCTGTTGAGGAAGAGAAGAAAGAACATGGTGAAAAAGTTAGCAAGTTGTTAAACTGGGCATCGAATATGAAAAAAAACATCATTAAAGAAGAGAAGCTCTTGCAGGATGACAAAAATGTCTCAAAAGACACGTCTTATAAGCCTCAGGTAATAATATACTGTATCACTGAATGGAGGAATAGGCCCATCTTTCTTATTTTGTACAGGAAATCATCTAACTCATCTAACTCAAAAAGATAAATTCAAAGTTTTTACAAATTACAGTAACTGTTTGCTTTGTACTAAAAAATTATACAGTTTTATAGATTCTCTAGTTCCTTTAGGGGTTTGGGGCCCTAGATATTTTACAAAAAAAGCTAACATAACCAATTTATATATTCATTATTCTTTAAAAACACTGAGACAACAACTTCTCATTCTTAAAGGCAATAACAACCGTAAGGTGTAAGTACATTTATATACCTACTCACGAATGGTGCTGTTTGTGTGAGAATGGAGAAATCAATATACCTGAATAGGTTTGTGACTAGGTTGAATTAAACTTATAAATGTTGTTTTTGAAGTAGTGCTGTTAAAAAAAAACTAAAAAACTAAAACCTCAAATACATGTCATTGTTTCTGTTGGTTACCTTACAGACATTTTTTTTTAATATTATTAAGAAGCTTTCAAAATAAATTAATGTACATCTATATGTACATGCATACACCTCATATTCCTTTTGGATACAGTTTCAAATACTGTAGTACCTTGAAAAAATACTTAAATATTTACTTTGACACAACTATGTACCGTACACAGGGAAAACCTATATTGAATCTTATTATTTCAAATGTTTTAATTAAATCAACAAATAACTGTTTTCCCTTTTGATTTGCCATAAAATGCCATAAAGTAATTACATATCACTATTTGGTGTAGTAATTACACCTCAGTAGTCTCTATTTGGGGTGAAGTGTAACAGCTTTTAAGCAGAGAAATACACACACTTGTAAAGGTTGAAAAAGTCATTCCCTGGATACCCACAAAACAGCATTTTCTTTAATACACATATGATGGGTAAAAAGACAAACTTGAATAAAAAGAAATACAACTATAGTTTAAAAAGAAAATATGTTTTGACCTTGATACGACTTATTTTACAGCTTTTTTCGGTACAACCATAGTTTACAGCAAGAAACACCTAATCACATTGACACTAAAGGGGCAAATTGACATTTAGAATTACACATTTCTAGTAACATATTTTGGTAGCATGTAAAAACAACAGTACAAACAAATCATATATACAAAAAATGAACAATTTTGTAAGTAAAAATATAACTATTTTATGAGGGAGTTACACCCCTGCATTACATCTGGCCTCGATTTTAAAATGGCCATAATTAATTTGTTTTGAAAGTACCCCTTCCTTTAAGTTCAGTTGCCAATTTAAGTTATATATTTAATATTAATATACATATGAACATACTTTATGAATGGAATGGAACCAGCTGCATAATGTTATGTTAACACATTGAATTACACACCACTTTGTAGTTTCCCGTATAATTAACGAAAAACTGACAAAAATTGAAAAATGTGACATTTCAGAAACATGAAATACTTTACTACCGGTACTGTTATGACATCCGGTACACTAACCACATAAACTACATTTAACAGGCATTAAAACATTAAGGAATGAGTAAAATAATTCATACCTTGAAATAAATTGATTTCCTATCATTTTCAATCTTTTTTTTTTTTTTTTTCTAAACTTACCAGCTGTGGGTTTTTCTAAACTTACCAGAAGTGAGTTCATCCACATCCTAATTGGTTGTTCAATTGTTGGGGTTTGGATCAATGGGGTGATTTTGCTTAACAGCATTCTCAAAATAGCAAGCAGAGGGTATCATAGAGTGATTTAATCCCAAACACAACTTTTTTTCAGTCCGATATCAAACACTGGAATATATATATATATATATATAATATATATATTATATATATATATATATATATATAGATATATATATGACATATATTTTTTTTGTTACAGGTTTCAATGGAAGAAGTAGCAACTAAGAAAGAACAAATTGCTGAAGCTTTGAGGACGACTCAGTTAATGTTGGTGAAACACAGTGACAAGTTAGTTTTTTTTCATTATTTAAATATGTATTGTATTTTGTATTCCAGTGATATTAACACAAATAAATTGACATGTGTTAAATATATTCCTTTCAGAATGACAGAAGAAGAAAGACAAGAGACCAAAGAACAGCTAAAGTCTTTACAGCAGGCATACAATGATTTATCTCGGCAGTCTGTTAATCAGCTGAAGCCTAAACCACAAAGCCTTCCTGCTGAACAGGTAAAATATACATGAATAGCAACTTCCTTGAGACACATAGTTTGTGCCTGAGTGTAAAACAGCTTAGATACAAGGTGACCAAAGTGCATGAAAAATGACTACCATGTCTGGTTTAATACATGAGTTGCCAGTCATATTTAAGGAATGGGGAGGGGGCAGCATAGCTAATATGGTAAAGGTACATGCCTTGTTGGGCAACTTTAGATAACTTTATTATATATATATATATATATATTATAGATATATATATATATATATATATCATATATATAGATATATATATATATATATGACGTAATATCTAATTACGTGCATCTCAAGTCATGTTTTTAGTCTCAAGTGTAAGTTTTGTATGTGCGTGTTTGGTCCAGTTGTGGGTTTATTCCCTTTTCAGAAAGTATGTGTGTATAAACAGAGTATGCTGTAAACATGCATAGCATGAACTTCTAATATCACCCACATTCTAACTTTTCACAGAGAAATGGAGCATGATGGTGTTATCTTCACAGGTTTTCACAGGACAAAAATAATGCTTTGTTCTGCCTTTAACTAACTCTTTTTTGAATACTATGGAAGCAGGGTTTTCCATTCACAGATGCATGCAAGCTTGTATTCTGTTCCCATCTTCTTGATGTTGAAACACTGACACAGATTTTCGCTTGTGCATATGAACTGCTAACATTCACATGCTTTCCTATTGGTAAGTACATATTACTATGTGTGTAACTTCAATAACATATATATATATATATATATATATATATATATATATATATATATATATTTGTTCTTGGTGTGAACCTTTTATTAAAATATTCTATTTTTTCATCTTTCGTAGGATTACCAAACCATAGAAGGTCTTATAAACCTGGAAACTGGAGCTGTCTTTTCAGTTTTTCGCTCTATGCAGAAAGGTCTAATTGACTACACTACTGCAATCAATTTACTTGAAGCTCAGTTGATCACGTGTGGACTCAACTTACCAGAACTGAGCATGTGTTTGGATGTAGATGATGCTTTCAAGCATGGTCTGGTTGACAAACATACTTACAACCATTTACAGGAAATGAATGAAGCTAAAAGGTATGTTCTGAGTGCCAAGTATGCATCCGAACCTCTTCCAGTAATTGCTGCTTTTAGAGATGGAATTATCTCAGAACAACTAGCCATTAGGATGATTGAAATGCAACTGGCATCCGGGGGTTTAAGAGTCACGTATACAGGTGACATTTTAAACCTAGAGAAGGCTTTCCAAAGTGGACTAATTCCACCACCATTGTTCCTGAAGATTCTAGAACGAGAGGATACATGCAAAGACTTGATTGACCCAAATACAGCAGAAAGGGTCTCACTAATACAGCTTGTGCAGAGGAGTTTGGTTCATGAAGAGAGAGGTCTGAGATTGTTGCCAGTGAAGAAAGGAGAAGATGGTAAAATAGCTTTAAAATCCGGTAGAGAGGTCAGCATATTGCGGGCTGTTCATGAAGGCCTTATTGATCGGGAAACCATGTTCAGACTGCTGGGAGCTCAGCTATTTGCAGGAGGTATTATGGATCCCACAACAAATTGTAAACTAAACGTGGAGGAGGCAGTGCAAGAAGGCCTGATTGATCAAGACACTGCCTGCGGAATATTGAGCTATCAGGCCCAAAATGGTGGAATCGTCAATCCTTGCTCTGGTGATAGATTAACTGTGGATGAAGCTGTTCAATGTAATTTAATAACACCCAGCAGTGCTCTATTAGTGCTGGAAAAACAAAACGCTTTTATGGGTCTTATCTGGCCTTGTTCGGGTGAAATCCTCACTGTTTCAACTTCCATACAGCATGAGGTGATTACAAATGAACTTGCTTATAAATTGCTAAGTAACAGACAGAAAATAGCAGCACTATATATTCCAGAGAGCTCTGAGGTAGTAAGTATTGAAGATGCAACCAAGTCAGAGGTAATAGACAGCAATACTGCAGGTGTTTTGAATTCTATAGTGATACCTGATGTCATTCCCGATATAGATGATTTAGAAGAAAAGATTGCAACTTGGGTTTCTTCATGTGACCTTCAGCTTGCTAATTCTCATGAATTGCAACAGAATCAAGAAATATCTGAATTGAAAAATAGAAATTTACCATCGCCCTCAGAAGCCAAACAACTATTTATATCCTATTTAATGATAAATAGTTATATGGATCCAAAATTAGGACAGAGGCTGTTGGTATACGATAGAGAGTTAGCTAAAATAACCACACTTTTCACAGATAATGCTGAAAAATTCCACAATACTATGCCTTGTCTCAAACAATCTAGTGTCAGTATAGACAAACATGACTGCACCAAGGCTGTAGAAAACCATGTAAGTGAACAGCCTGCAGGCACACATGAAAATAGAATTGATAAAGAACCAAATACCATGTCTAACCAGCATTTTCCAAGACAGGTGCAGGAACAGTTTATTTCAAGATTACATGATTGCTTTTCTGAAGAAACAGAAATCTATAAACACAGTGACAATAAGACACAAGTAGACAATGCTGAAGTGTATAACGCAGTGAACTGCAGTGAAGACAGTGTTGCAAAACAAACTCATTCTGTAAGTGCTGATAGGTCTGTAGCTGTTTTGCCTTCAAAAGCCAAAGATCAATCACAAATACAGTTCCAGACCCAAAACCATCACCTAATCACTAATGCAAATACTGAAGGACAAGATCATCTATTTAACCAAAAACGCATGATTGAAACTGGTTTAGATGGACCACACACATACAAAGAAATGTCAGTGAGAAGTGATACTAAAGAAACAATATTTGATGGTGATTTTGATATGCTACCTCATATGAGAGAATGCAGCCTGTATAAAGACGCTGAATGTAACTCATTTGCAAGTGTGTCCAGTAACATAAACAACCAGGTATTAAAAATAGCCAATGATTGTGAATGTCAAAAAGCTGACTTGGAATTCTCAGGGAAGACAGATATGTTTACTAAAGGATTGGGGAATGATGAAGAAGAGAACCTGTTGTTTTTGACCGATGTTGAAAAGGGAACGTTAGAGCAACAGAATGCTGCAAACATTCTCAAAGTTCAGTTGGAAGAAGGTGGCATTTTGGATTATGTTACTGGTGAGCAGTACAATCTTGATACAGCCTTAGAAATGGGTCTTGTTGACAAGGATGCTGTATTAGATGTGTTAGCTTTGCAGCTCCAGGGTGAACAAACAGGCGAAACTTTACCACTTAAGGAAGTTGTGGCAAAAGGACTGATACCAAGCCATGTGGGACTTCAGATCGAGGAAAAGCTGTGTCTACTGGATAGGTCTTATGAATCAAAAACTGGAGAAACAATTACTATCAATGATGCTATGCAACAAGGTCTGGTTGATAATGATGTTATAGAAAAAGCCCTACTTTCTGAGAAGGCTATCTATGCCACAATTGACCCAGAGAGCAATGATTTGCACAGTGTGCCAGAAGGAGCAATACTTGGTCTTTTAAATGATAGCACAGCACAGAGGCTGTTGGAAGGTCAGATCTTGTCTGGTGGAATTGTAGATCTTGAGCAAGGAAAACAGGTATCAGTGACTTTGGCATCCAAACCTGTGCTTATAGATGAGCATCTTGGTGAAGGGCTTCCAAAAATGGAAGAAGCAATAACTGGAAAAGAAGTAGATTCAATAAAACTGAAGCAGATGAGCCTGCAGATGGAACTCAGTGGTATGCAGGACTCTGAGGTACAACAACTCTTACCTCTCACTGAAGCTATAGAAAAAGCACTAGTGGTTAAAGACAGAGCCTTCTCCATTTCATGTGAACAATTAGAAGATGGTGGGATCGTTCAGCATGCATCAGGCTTGTGTTTGTCAGGGCGGGATGCTCTTAAGCATGAATTAATTGATCAGAACATGGTTTATGAGCTATCTAAATTAGAAAACAATATTTGCAAAAACACTCCACCAGAAACATTTGAGAACTGTTCACATGAAGTATCACAAGAAACAGTTGAATATGCGGATGGAGATAAGTTTAATGAGCATGTTGTTCCACATTCTGATTGTATCAGTGGCAATTCAATTGACATGCAGTCTGGAAAAAGATACCTAGATTTAAAAACGTGCACAGAGGCTGAATACACAGGGCAGAATGTGCAGTTGAAAAAGTCTGGTGTAGCTTTTGAGTCAAACATTATCCAAAATGGCAACCAGGAACACAATGAATCAGATAGGTCTTCCCTGTCACATGACAATAAACCTTCTGATCCAAACACATTTGAAAATACATCCAGTGAAACAGAAGGTACGTCATCTTTATGTGGTTCACTGACTCAAACAAATTACCTGAAAGAAAGAGTAGACAGTATTAAAACAGAAACTGAAATGTTCACGTCCCACACTAGTGATTCAGGTTCATTGATCCGAAAGGAAAAGTGTAAAGAGAACTTCATGGATACCAACATACTTTGCTATCCTAATGTATCTGAATCTGATAATACAGGATTTTGCCAAGCAGAGATAGGTAGTCTTAAAGAGAGAGATTGTGAAAGTGCTTCATATGTCTTAGATAATCTTGCACATACATCCCCTAGCACTCAAATAAAATACAAAGTACAGGATAATAGAGAGAATTTAGAAGTTAATGTGAGTATGACAGAGGCCTGCACTGATCCACAGGTGGAAAATGTTGCAGAAATAGCTTTAATCGTGAGAAAGCAGTATTTGCAAGATGGTTTTAAGATAAGTAGTGATATGATCAATTGTATTCAGGGTGGTGCAATGGACCAGTTGCCTGATGTATCTGAAAAAACTATTTTGAGAGATAGTAATGATTCAGTTCACAGCAGAGTTGTTATAGATGATGATTGCACAGAGAGTAAAAGTATGGCTACCAATGTGGATTTATCCACTCAACTTACAGATTCTGTTGGTAAACTGGCAGTCAAGTCTTACGTCAGTAGCATTACAGATAGCTCTGCATCCTCTCATCAAACTTCTGATGTAGTATGTAGTAAACTAAGGTCAAGTTTGCAGGAGTTGGTAAAAATAACTGTGGAGGATACTAATGCAAAGGTCTTACAAAAAGCTGAACCTCAGGTAGTTGAGGATATAATCAGAATGATAATAAATATTCAAGAGTCCAGTGCTGAGAAGAATGCAGTTCCAAGTGATGAGGAGAAAGGACCACAATTAAGTCACATTGACAGAAAAAGTCCTGATGTTCTTACTGATTTCTTGAAACAAGAGGCCCTCCACTCAAAGGCCAATGAACAGCTTGGGGCAAAGAAAGACTTGGCCTTAAAAGAGAAAATGCATGAGACAGATCGTTCAGCTGCTGCAGAACTGATCCAGTCACAACTGCAGCAGGTCCAACTGGCTGCATCTCTTAATGATGACCCAGCAATGTTCAGAGAGTTGGCTGGCAAGCTCAGGGATATTCTTGGAAGAAATCTAGAATGTGAAAGGAACCAAACTCCTGGAAATGCTAGAGACAGAAGCAAGCAGGTTGCTGCAGCTGTAAATGAACCTCTAAGCGATGATGTGCCGGAGTTCTGTTACCTAACAGAAACTGTCAAAGCACTGTGTAAGCAAGAAACAGTGGAACAAATCCCTGCTGATTTGTATGAAGATAAGCAGAGCCCCCAGAATAAAACTGAAACTAAAGAAGAGCCTAAAGTAAGTACATTGCAAAAAAAAAAAACATCTTTGTGTATTATTTGTACAGAGATAGCAAAATTAAAAAAAATGATAACACTTATTGCTTTTTTTTCTTTTAAAATTGCTAACAGTCAAACGGTATTACACAGCATTATTTGAAGTGCATCGGTAAGCTACAGGATCATTCAGATGTACTTGAAAATCTGAAAAATGAACTGGACAGTCTAGAACCTCTTGGCAACAACTTGGACACGTTAACAATTCAGCTTGAAGAATCAGAGGTTGGTTTTCTAGCTTCTGATAAATAATGACAGAAAAGCACTAACTCCACAATTAAACCCAAGCAAATATAAAACAGTGACCCACACTTCTAGCACTTGCTAGAAGGAATCGCAGTACTCACAATAAGAGCTGTATTTATGTGGTGTATTTTATTAGAGTTTTCACAAAGCTTGCATGAGCCTTACAATATACATTTTCTGTTTTCATTTGTTGGCTGGTAGCAGGCTATCTAAGCATGCACTTCTTTGTTTTTAGTTGCTAGAATCACAGCTTTCTTCACTGGCTGGCACTCTAACCAAAGATCTGAAGACGACGGATCAATTATTAGAGTCTGCGAATGAATATGTTCCCACTCAAATATGCGGCGATCTGGAAGTGGTTTCTAAAGATTTGCAGCTTGCTTTCTGTGATGCTTGCAAAATGTCCACAGAAAGAAGACATTTAGTAGAAGAAGCTATTTACTTGGAAAAGGTAAGTATTTTGTTATTATAAACATCTCTGGTAAATAAATCTGTCATAGCAGCTTTCTGTTTTATTGATCAGTTGAAAACACTATGACAGCCAATAGCGTTGATTGACTGACATTTATGACAGCTTAACTTGTAACATATTATTTTTCCTTTCTCAGTCTAAATTAGCATATTCAAACCAAGAACTGCTTGAAAGGGTTCAGAAGCTTTCCGTTTGTATTGAAGAAAGTGCTGGAAGCATTGCAAACCTTGATATCATGAACACTGATGATCTGGAAACCATCAAGCTCAGAATTCAGCAAAACAAGGTAACCGTAATGAATTCAGCTTTAATTAAACTAGTGTTTGGGTTTTCATATTTGATATAATATTCCAAGAGTGGCCAGTCCTGGTCCTGGAGAGCCACAATCCTGCAGGTTTTCTGGGTCTCTTTAAATCATCAGTGGCCTAGGCCTAGGAAACATGTTAGTGTTGACCAATTAAGAAAATAATTGGTCCAATTAAGAAAATAATTGTTTCAGTAGAGTAATTGAGAACTCAGGTAGAATGAAAACCAAAAGACCCTGCGACTCTCCAAGACCACGATTGTCCACCCCTGTAATATTCAATATGCTATTTTTTAAAAAAAAAATTATACAAAAGTGATATATCTCATACTCATCTCCATACCTGCAGGACTTAGATAAAGCCTTGTGTATCACAAAAAACCAGCTAGATGCAACAGCATTTGATGTTCAGTACTTCATATCTGAACATGCCCAAGATCTCTCTCCCTCCCAAAGCAAGCTGCTGCTGAAGTCTCTTAACGCTGCTCAGAAGTCATTCAAAGAACTAATGGAAATGGTTTCTACACAACAAGACACTCTGACGCTTCATCTAGAAATAAGACAAGACCTGAGTAATCAGAAGGTTTGGTTTTTGAAGTTATTTGCTGTTTAAAGTAGCTTGTCCTTGAATGGAAGAAATATGAAAAAGACTGCAATTTTAAGTTACAAATTTGAAATAAAACATAAAAAAGTGCTAAAGTTAAAAATAATGTATTCACCTTAAAATAAAAGAATGAAAACTAACTATACAGTGGGCCCTATTTTCAATAACTTATTTTAAGGAAAGTTTTCACAAGGATTGTATTGATTGATGAAATCAAGTTTTCAGTCCCTGATGCCTTTGTTAAGTTTGAAGTTCATTCTCATTTTTCAAAGCACTGTTGAAATATAAACACATATTTAAACACATTGTGTGTGTGTGTGTGTGTGTGTGTGTGTGTGTGTGTGTGTGTGTGTGTGTCAGAAACGATTGGAAGTTAAGGGGTTATAAATTGTATTCTGAGCTGTATTTCACAGTAAACTTCATGAATGCTGTGTTTCTCAATAAACCTGCATGATTTTGTTTTTAACAAAGTACTGAATGCATAGTTGTGCTTTTGTTGATAAAATAATATTTACAACACTGACCTGTTTGTTCTGGTCAACTTCTTTCAGGCATCAAGACCCATCATGTTTGAATGCTAACTCCACTGGACCGCCAAAGCAAAACACTTCTTCAATTTGCATGACTCTGGCTATTTAATAACTCTGATGTTACTGTCCCACTAACAAAGTTGTGAGAATGTTATGGATTTTTTAACGGTTTGTTCTTGTTCAAACTGAGTTCAGTTGCTATCATGTTTACAGCATACCTCTGAGAAAATGTAGGTTTTGAATGAATTAATGAATGTGGAAAAAAATTAGTTTGGAGTTAAAAGATATTATTCTCATTCTAGAGTGTTGCAGAAAAGCAAAAGGAATACACAGAAAAACTGCAAGAGTTGTGTCATCACTTGACACAGACAGAGAACAGGCTTATTGGCCATCAGCAAACTACCATTAGTGGAGATAGTCTGGGTGACCTACAGCAGCTTCAGACAGAGTATCAGGTAAGAATGGTTGGAAATATGAAACTACACCCTCCCTTTGTTATATCGCCCTCGCTATACTGCGAATTCGGATATATCGCGGTCCTGGAGTTGACTCCAAATTTTTACTGTCTAACTGCGCATGCCTTAGCTGCAGTATACATGGACAATTTCAATTAGAATTACTGTTCGTTTTATTTTGTACTGCAAATCAGAAACTAAAATATACAGTTAAAAACATAGCATTAATATCGTACTTTTATCATACATGGTACACGCACATTGCACAATAACACAATGCAAATTAAGTATCTACTGGCTGAAGCATTTTTTTTAAGCAAAAGTCACAAGGCAGTGACGTCGGCTCCCTAGCAACAAGCCTCCTATGTTGTGAATAGATTCTTTCAATGCAGCAGTTTGGGCATTTGAGAAAGGAGAGGAAGACTCGTGAAATTAATTGGAGACTTAGGTTGATGAGAAACAGTTATCCTCGGCAGTATGAATTAAAACAGTGTGCTGCTTTTTTATATGAAAAATGAGAAAAGGCGTGTTGCATAGCGGATTTATATTGGACCCTGACACCTCCGATAAAACAAGGGAGTGGTTGTACAGTATTTATTATTAGTCCATTTGTTTTTCTATGGGTCTCTCGCTATATTGCGACCCTCGATATAGAGCAGATTTATATTGGCCCTCGACACCCGCAATATATTGAGTGGGTGGTGTATGTCTTATAAAGAAAAATGAAAGCAACCAACCAAAACTGTTATAAGCAGCCTCGCTGCCCGATGGTTAAAATGAACACTTTGTTTCAAACACCAGTAGTTACTATTTAAGTATCTTAACATTTTACATCTATAAAAAGATTAGCAATTTCAATCCGTTATATGTGACGCTGCAGTAGCTCCTCTGAAAAACAATAACAACTAGTTTAAAACAACCATTACCCATAAAAACATAATGCTATTTAAAGAAAACAATAGCTTTCAGCAATGCTTGGTAGTAAATACTGTTAGGGAGGCCTGACTGTTTAAAACAACCTCAAACTTCACATGATGTGCATCCCGCGCCATTGACAAGCTGACAACAGATATCATAGGCAGCTCTGGTTTTAAGTGCTGTCATCTAAGCAGGGGTTGTTTTTGATAGAAAATCATATTGACACCCAGACAGTTAGTGCTAGTGGAGCTTCCATATCAGATATAACCCATATATTTCTTACAGTCTGAGTGCAACAGTTCTTTGTGCAACTATTATTATTGACACATATTTGTTCCTCTTTTGTTAAGGCCTTGCAAATTGATGTACAGGCTGGAGACAGTGCCCTAACAGAGGTAGTGAGAAGTACTAAGAGGTTCTTGGAAGAGAACAGAGACAAGCTGCAGCCAGAGCAAATTGCCATGATTGAGAACAAACTGGAGGAAGCGAACAGCAAATCAAAACTGCTCAGTCAGCGGGCCGAGGAGTCAAGGAAGGACCTGGACAAGGCGATGACAACAGCTATCAAGCAAGAAACTGAAAAGGTTGGAAAACCTTACAGATCTATCAACGTCCCAGTGCCATGCACAAGTTAGACTCTGTTTTACACTGGCTTTGCATCATCAATTAATAATAGCACATGGCTGTCCTGTAACCTTGTATTCATGCCTCGACAAAACTGCAGACCCTAGTGTAGCATAGGAATGAAAATTATACTCAAAACAGCAGCAAACCAGCAGACTTATCTTATATGCTATTATGTATATCTATGTTATTATTGTTGTTAAGCTATAACTCTTTAATGAATTGTTCTTTCTGTAAAGTCTGTAAAGTCTGTAATAATAAAAAGATCCTGTTTCACTCCACAGTATGGCACTATAGTTACATGCTACATAGTGCCCCTTAAAAGGTATATAATGACCTTTTTATTTTATTGTGTTACATGTTCCCATGTGTTGCTACAACTGTTTAAGTAATGTGTGTTTTTTTAATTTATTTCTATATTTTTTTACATTTTGACCACTTTTTTAACTTTTAAATTGAACTCCGCTTCCTCCAAGATGGCTTCACATGGATCTGCATGGACCCCTCAAACTATATTTCCCATCATCCTTCTGCTCACATATGTAACTGAAATGGATTTACCAGTGAACAGAAGGATGATGGGAAATGTTGTTTTGAGAAATACATGCAAGACCACCTTAGAGTTATAATAGAAAGAGCCAAAGAGCACTGCAATTTAAAAGTGAAAAAAGTAGTCAATATGTAAAAAAAAAAAAAATAATTTAAACAATATACACACCTTACTTAAACAGTTGTAGCAACACATGGGTGTCCTTATATACCCTTTAAGACCCTTTTTTAAATACAGACTAGAAGGCCCCACAGTGAACATTTAACAATCATTCCACTATAGCTAACTACTGCACAAATACTGTAGAAACTAACAGTAATTGTTTTTGTCCCATAGGTGGCAGCAGTGGAGCAGCTAGAGGAGAGCAAGAACAAAATCGAAGGACTATTGGGCTGGTTGTCTAACGTAGGAAAGGAAAAGGACATGGAAGGAAATCTAGAACAGCAGATGGCCAAACAGAATGGGAACCTTCCCCTGGAAAGCTCAGACACGTTGGTGATTGTAGAGGAGGATGAAGAAAATGGAAACCTGCAGCAGGTCCAGACAGGAACTGTTGTGGATGGAAAAAGGAAAGCCACAGAAATATTAGATTTAAACAAGCAGTATGAAAAGGTCAAGGTACAGACTATTTAATGTTTGTATTGTTTTTTAATAATACTCCTCTTTAATGTTTCATTTTGCATCGTAACCTCTGGATGCAATAAAATCTTTGAAACTAATGATGTTCTGCTGGTCTGGAAAAGGTGAACTCCTAAAACATAAAACATAAAAATCCCAAATATATGACAGTACTATTAGTTAGTTATCTAGTATTTAAGATGCAAGGTGAAACAGCACAACATTGATACACAACTGTGCATTATTATCAGTGCAATATCATGTCATTTAAGCCATCAAATACAGTATGTCCCAACTATTTGGACCCTATAAAAAACATATTTGGAGTTTATGATGGTAAGTGATTGTACTGAAAGTGTACAGAAATCTGTCCTAAGCCTTAACACTGTTAATAAAAAGTAAAAAAAAAATGGACATTAAAGCTGTGCCCTCAATGCCCCAAGCCACTTAAGCAATTGACCATACGTTTAGGAAAAGTAACCATGCTTAAAATGTATTTTCATTAATTAAACAGGCTCATCATCAGGACATCTTGTCCCAGCAACCGGACTTTATTATTGCTACTCAGTCTGCCCAGGCCCTGCTTGAGAAACAGGGTCACATGCTTTCTCCAGAAGAGAAGGAAAAGCTGCAGAGGAACCTCCAAGAGCTGAAGGATTGCTACAAAACTACTTTGACCAAGACGGAGCACAAAATGAAGCAGATCCAATCGGTACAAGAAGAACTTCAGAAATTCCAAACCGATTGTAGCGAATTTGAAAACTGGCTGCAGCAATCTGAGGGTGAAATCACAGACCTAAAGACAGGAGTGTCTGACCTTGGTGCTCTGAACGGCAAGCTTCAAAGACAGAGAAGCTTTTCGGAAGATGTGATCTCTCACAAAGGAGATCTGAGGTTCATCACTATCTCTGGACAAAGGGTGTTGGATGCGGCCAAATCATGTAGCAAAGCAGATACTAGCAAGGACTCTGAACTGGACGTAGATACATCTGGAGTCTGTACTGTAGTGCAAGACCAACTGGACTCTGCAGCAAATCGCTACAAAACTCTTCACTCCCAGGTAATTTTCCAATGTTACCGATCTATTTGTTGCCCAGGTAAAATGTGTTGAAAATATGTTATACCATATTGTACTTTATATTGACATCTGATACTGAAGTCAAACTTAGTACTTTAATATCCAATTTAAACAGGAACACCTAGTTTCACAGACCATGATTATCACTAATCTTGGACCAAGTAATGTTATTTTTAGTAAAGTAGTCTATGACTAGTGCTAATCAGGGTCTGTGAAACCAGATGGAAAAGTTTCAATTTCAACAACACAATAGGAGATTACTCTTTTACTGAGATACATCATTGGCTTTGGGTGTTCAAATTGAAACCAGTGGAAGTAGCTGTGGAAACCTATGACCTGAAGCAAGACCTGTATGGAGCTAATAGGGTTAATTTGGGGGGTTTTAGAACATAAAATTCAATATGTATGCCATTAACATTTTTGAACACTAGGTGGCAGCATACTATTAAAATAACTCGGTCTGTTTCTGTTTAGTAGGGAACCATGGGAATATGTATCTTGGCGATGTAGTCAGGCAAACCAAATGTATCTGAAGTAAGCAGTTGTACATTACACTAAAGGTAGATTCAATTGTACTCGATTCACAGCTGTTTTCTAGACTACCCAATTATTTATTTTAGCACAGTATTATCATCAAACTCAGTAATCCTTATTTAACTATACCTAATGTTGCCACCTCTGAGACAAAAAAAAACAGCTGCTGCCGCTGCCCCTTCCACAACCAGTGAAGACGTCCTAGTGCTGAATATAGATAACTATTACTAAACTGTTTTAGAGAACCATAAAACGCATTGATAGATGCGTAGATCTGGTGCAGATGTCTACAGGTGACAACACACACCACACACACCACACACACACACACACATATATATATATATATATATATATATATATATATATATATATATATATATTATGGCAGGACAGTCCTGTTTCACCTGCATTGGATACCAGGCTGGTTGTCTTTTTTTGTGTGTGTCTCCATTTCATGGGTTGCAGTACAACATATTTCCTTCCACATGTGTAGGACTTTAGAAATTAAGTTAATTGGTAACGTATTCATATTATGTGATGCATAGGAATAATAGGGCGAGTTAAGGTTACATGCCTTAGCGTCCCATTTAAAACTTTTGTGATTTTGAACTGCAACCTTAATTTTATTTTAAAAAAAGGTTTTGTTACTAATATATAATAATATATATATATATATATAATATATATAATATATATATATTATATACTAAAGGTTACAAGGTTACATTGGGTAGGTATACTGCTGTAAGCTTTAGATGGGAAAACTCTCTTGAAAAACAATCCACATAACAGTATACATCCTGGTATGATCACGGTCCCTAACTGTACCACTTGAGGGAACCCCCCCCCTGTTGCATTTGGTCAGTACAAAAATGCCAGGCCAGCTAAAAACTGTGCAGGTGGCAACCCTACCTATACCGGCACAAGCCACTTGTGGCTACATCTACATTGAAAAATAATTTTGAGGGTCAAATTAGGAAATCCTAGTTGGTTTAATCTGCTGTGTAAATTAAGTGGTACTTTGGGATTCAATGATAAGAGACAGTCATTATTGTTTTTAATTTCTTTAATTGATGGCATTTTTGGTTTGAATGTTTTAAATGTCAATTTACATTTCTTTGTTTAGAGTCACTGTACATGCACTGGTTATGGTGTTACAATACCCTGTTTTTATATTTCAGTGTAACCAGCTGGGAAACAACCTCAAAGATGTGGTAGAGAAATACAGACAGTATGAAGATGCCTCAACTGGCCTTGGATCGTGGTTAGAACAGTCCGAAGATGTTGCGAGAAAACAGCTGGCAGAACCTGTTGCTGCTGATCCAAAAAATCTTCAAAAGCAGCTTGAGGAAACCAAGGCAAGCAATATCATTTACACATAATTAATTCAGTGTGTTTCAACAAAGTACAGTGGGTAAACTCTGGCTTGTTATATTGTCTAAGGGTGCCCAGATCTGATGTAGGTAATTCAAAATGTAAAGAATTTGGTTTAGAAACCAAATAAGTTTAAAAGCAAGCTTATTTGAGTAGACTTAATCAGTCAGATATTAGCTTGTCCTTGACAAAAATGTAGCTGTTTCCTAAGTTTTACACACTACGTCTAAATATTTGAACAACAAATCCTTAAATAGCAAAATGGTGCTTTAATTATTTTGGCTACTTCAGTGTTTGGCAGTAAACTTACTCTTTCACACTGTTTTATTGACTATTTGGCTTGATTGGCATAAAATGGTTATTAACTGCAAATAAATTATTTCCCTAAAATAAAGCCCTGACATACCTTTAATTAGATTAAGGAAAGTATGTTACTGGACTATGTTTTCACTTATATTTCACTGCATAGTTACTTAACTGAGAGCTTATGAAACATAATAGGCATGACGTTGTGCAGAAAGAAAGACAAATTAGGTATTGGCAGTGATGTAGCAATTTTGTATCAAACAAAAGACTAACACTGGTATTTTTAAAGCGATTACTCCAGTCTTTGATTAACTCCTATTTTTTTTAAACTAGAAAAACGCCTGCTTGTTTTACAAAATTAGAACCAAATGATTAAATCTTTTAATGCAAGTCAATTAAAGACTTGGGTAAATCCTTTGAAAATGCAGCCCACAATATGTAATATAAACGTTTAGAAGAAAAACAATCAAGATGTGACTAGCCCTAAGATGATAAAGTAATGCCGTTTAACTGCAGGCTCTTCAGGGACAGATGTCAGGGCGTCAAGGTGCTGTGGAGAAGTTGCGGAAAACAGCTGATGCTCTCATTGCAACAGAGGGGGACTTGTTGGCAAATCAAAATACAATCCAAGAAACAGTGGGTAAGTTCTAAGAATCAGATTTTGTCATGTTCTTGTTCTTTCATTTTTTTAAAACAATGGCGTTTGTTTTTTGTGACTAATTAACAGGTGACAGTCCTGATTAGTCTAATTGTTTTTCAGTAAGTGTTTTCCACCTACAATATATGCATGTTAATATGAATACAAAACTGGTAATAAAATTAAAAAAAAAAAAAAAAGTTTTTGGTAACAGTAATAATAACATGGTACAGAGATTACCTTTCTAAATCCAGAATTGAGATTGCATGCATTTAATCGTTGTTCGCGGTGGAAAGCTCCTACTATACTGTACTTTTTAGGTACTGTATAGCAGGTTATATATCCGGGCTCTTTGCTTATGAGATCATGCTAATATAAATATGCATTTAAATCATGGCTGTGTGCATTAACTTTAAATGTCTGGGTCAAATGGGCTAGTAAAGGCCCCAACAGGTTTAAAATATACATATACATTAAAGAAATGCATAAAACATTACCTTTCTGTAATCCTTTTCCAGATAGTATCGTAGAGAGGTATGATAACCTTTCCAAGGTGGTGAATGATCGAAATGAGAAGCTGCAGATCACTTTGACACGGTCCCTGAGTGTGCAGGATGGGTTGGATGAAATGTTGGACTGGATGGAAGGTGTTGAGAAGAGCCTTGGAGAAAAAGATCAAGTTCCTCTGAACTCGACTGCTATCCAAGACATGCTCAGTAAAAAGGCTGTGAGTAGATGTTTTGTTCTAGCAAAAACAATGCTGATTACTACATTAGTATGCTCACTCTAACCAAAATGTACAAGGGGGGTTGCATCAGTGACTGAGTTCAAGAGTCCAAGCAGCCTAGACAAAAGTCTAAAATGTGTTGCTGGTCACATGTCGGATTTATAAATCCATAGAACATTCTTAAGTGGCTATAAATGTGCATGTACTTGTGATACAATTGCAGGTCCTTTCAATATTCCATTACGTTGGGATTAAGATAAAAAACTGACCTGCAAATTTCAAGGCTGTATAATTTATTTGATGTTAGTGTAAGCACAACATAAGCGAGTTGTCATAGTTTATAAACTTACAACTTAAACACTATGGTGTCATGTACTTCCAGTTCATATTAGACCCTGTTAGTTTTATGGCCATTATGAACCACCCTCCAAATCAAGACCAAACTTAAAGGTCCCATCAAAACTTAGTGTTTTTACTAAGAATGTGCTGTTGGAAATTTAAAGTAACCAGCATGTTCCACATCTCCCAAGCACATGGATGGTCTGTGGCTAAGGACTGATATCCATATATATTTCAGCTCCTAACCCTTGGCTCCCTTGGTCTTTTCTTCTTTAAGGTATTAGAGCAAGATATTTCAATTCGTCAGAGCAGTATCACTGCCATGAAAGAGAAGGTAAAAAAGTTCATTGAGACAGCAGACCCGTCCACTGCTTCCTCTCTGCAAGCAAAAATGGACACCCTCTCGAAATGCTTCACTGATTCCTGCAAGAAACACAAAGAGAAGGTCACCAAACTAGAGGAGCTGAAGGACAAGGTGGAGCTGTTTGAAAAGACAGCACAGAAAGTCCAGCAGTTTGTGGCCAGAAGATCTCAGGCCCTGTCTGAGACAGATGGGCCTGGGAAGAATGTCAGTGAACTTTCACAGTTAATGCAGGTGTGAATTTTTTTGATTGCTTGATATTTTTAGGGGATTGTATTACTTAATGGTTATATAGGGGTGACTAAAGGATGTAATTTAAAAAAAAAAAACTCACGTAAGCTCACAATTCCCATATTTACAATGAACAATGTGTATAACTGATCAGTAAATTAAGGTTTCTACTCAAATTTTAAAACCATCTTAAAATGTAAAGTATGGCACATTTGTTCATTTTCATCCCCAGGAAAATTAAGCTAAACCAGTTGAGTTTTACAGTCTTTTGATGACTTAAAGGTGATGCTTGCTGAGATCATTGAGGTTTATGTATAATCAGGCTTGAAAATAGAACAGATAAACTGCTTTTATCGTACTTTATTTATTTATTTTTAAATATTGTATGACTGCCCTGATTAGAATTATGCTGTCTATAAAATATTTTCACAGGGTTCACATGCAATTCAGCTGTTCTAGTTGTCCCAGTTAATTGTAGTAGTTATAATCCAAACCTTTATCATCTAGACTGTGTAAAATGAAATATAGAAGGACTTGTTTGCGGAGTTATATTTCTATTACAAGTACAGTTCTGACATGACAGTAGTCTTAACTACATGCCATGTAATCCAGAATTACCGTCAATTAACTTTCTGCAAAACTTTATACTTTAGGCCCTGTTTGCCTTATCTTAATTTTTGCATAGCATACTAGTGTTACAAAGTAATCTATTGTTTGTAATGTGGCAGGACACAAATGCTGAGTTATTAGACCATGCCAAGGATGTTGAACTTCTACGGAATCTGTCTAAGGAACTGGCAGAGGCTAGCCCTGAGGAAAGCAATGTCCGCATTCTTGAAAAAGTGGACAATCTTTCAAAGAAATTCAAAGAGTTTGAGGACACATTTAAGGAGAAGTAAGTATTGAAGTATATGGCATTATAACACCATTTATACTCTATTTATAAACCATACAGCACTGGTAATTTACTGTAAACTGTGTTACTACCATAGTACATAACCCAGGCCCCTTTGAACTAGAACTTAAGGGACTATGTCAAAGTGTTTTTTTAACTTGCAGAGAAGAAGAAGTTTCTTCTTGTCAAGGGCAGTTGGCGGAATTCAAGTGTGCCGTTGAGTCTTTCAGAAAATGGCTAGATGAGTCGACAGAGAAGATCCCTGTTGTGAAACCAGTTTGTAATGTGGAAGACCATCAGAAACATCTACTGAAAGCAAAGGTCAGAGGAGTACAATATTCTTTGGGGATTCCTGCTAATGATGAGTGTTTCCTTTAAGATGCTTATTGTGCATGATGTGATGTAATGTGGCTGCTGTGAAAAAAATTTCTGAATGAAACTCTTCTTTGTTTTAATTTTTCCCTGAACGCCTTCAGTTGTTCTGAATTTTTACACAGTGAACTCACACCCGATCTCCACCCCCTACAATCTTACAGAGAATCAGAATCTGTGAACAGGCTTATAACTGAAGAGTTTTTTTCTCAAAACCTCAAGCCTGTGAGGTCTTGCTCGACTGTGGGGGAATTGCTATTTCCAAAAAAACAAAAAACAAAAAAAAAGCACCCTGCATGCTGTCAAAAAGATTTGGTGTGCTCCCAGACGTACTATACAAAAATACAAAAGTTATTTCATGAGACAAATGCTTCACTTCATTTTTATCCACATAGTGTTTTATAAGCTCCACAGTGGTGGGTTTGTGCAGAAGTTCCATTTGTAGGTGGCAGCCTTGAGCTCCTCAAGCATGGCATACTGGATTGTCACTGTTATGAACCAGGTAGTGAGATGGTGGCTAAACGTTAGTGTTCCGCGGTATATCGATACCTACAATGTATCACAATACCAAAGTCCTACGATACTTAATATCGGGGTAAATTAAAAAAATATGGCAGTATCACGATTTTTCAATACTGTGAGCTTTTACAACAAAACTTTGTAATTGTGTGCTTTTGCAATTTTTGCAACAATATGAACTAAGCTTGCTGATTTTACGCTTTGTGGAAGTGAACAACTACTCTACGTGAATGCCGGAGAAAGAAGCTTGGTGTGGAACTATTTTGGATTTAAGCCAGATGACAACAGCAATCTGGTTGAAGGTGAACAGCCAAAATGTCGAAAGTGTTTTAAAGAAGTGAAAAACAAGGGAGGGAACACTACCAATTTATTGAAACATCTTTCAAATCGTCACCCGGATCTCTGCCGAATGTTTACTTTTTTATTTTACCACAGTTTCTTCAGTTCTTTTAGTTTAATTTTAAATAAGTGAATCCCCAGTCAATGTTACTTATAAAAAAGGCACAGCACTAGAAGCTGATCAAAAGGGAGTTCATTGATGCTTGTTTATTTTGTCATTACAGTGCATTTGCTATAAGCTGCAAAAATATACTTTGCAGACATGTGTCTAAAACGGTACCTCGTGTCAAAAATATTAACAATGTTTTTATATTCTTTGGATTTTGTGGTAATCAGTATTTTATGTGTGTGTGTATTGTGATAGCTGTGAAACTCCTGTGTTTTGAGTTGTATGCATGAGCAGTGAAAAGACCAGGATGAATACACACTTTGCTAGCATATCAGTTTCCGTACAGATAACAGGATCAGAGTGACGCTTCACCTGCACAGGACTTTTAGAAGTTTCCGAGTCACACTGCAGCAGGTTCTGCATGAACGCAATAATAAGCACTTACAGTTTATTATAGTAGCCAGAGTGGCTGTCTTTTGTCTAATTTACTTTCTTTGCAAGATTTTTAACAGCCAAACGAGCATGATGGGCCGAGTGGCCTCCTCTCGTTAGTACAATGTCTTATGTTGTTATTTAAGGTGCACTGGGGTGTTGTTTTGATGGAGGCATTTGGGTTGAATACGCTTAAACAAGATTATGTTCTAATAGCACGTAAGAGGAAGGCATCTACATTAGTGGCCTGTTTGTTTTAAAAAATGTGGTATTAAATATAACGCTTAACTTTGAATTTTTCACTATTGAATTGCGCATGTTAACGGCATTTTTAGTGCTATCAGAAGCAATTCTTTGTCAGAAATAATTTCTTTTTAACTAATTTAATTTAATTATTTGGAAGGAGTGAGTTTCACAATATCTGACAATATAAAATTGTAAAATGAACAGATAGTGTTTAAAATGAAGGAATACAACATGTCTCTTTCCTAATGTAACACATTACTGTGTTGATTTAAAAAAAAATAACTTTACAGCGTACATGAATCAGTCAGGTTAGTCCAGTTTCGCATTTTTATTCTGTGTTTGCTTGCTACTTTCTAAAAGGTTTGAAAAGTATGGATTCATGAAGGTATTGTGTTGTAAGAAATGTGACAAACAAGAGGAGGTCCATGTGGCCCATCTTGCTCATTTGGGTGTTTATTGATCCAAGCAAGAAGCTCATCAACCCATTCCTTGTAGAACCTATTTAAATCAGCTTCCTCAACAGTGCTTCATTTTTTCATTCCTTGCTCACATTTTTATGGCACTTCTAAGATACCCCTGTATGTAAAACATCTGGCCTAGTTATAAAAAAGTCTGCTTCAAGGAAAGTATTTCTGTGCTATTTTATTATATGTAAGAATTAAGAGATTTCTTGTAATTGGAGTATTTGAAACTCAGAAATACCAGAGTTCTCTTTTTATATGGAAGAAATAAAGAACATGGTTATTAAGTATTGAGCTTTCTTACCAGTTTTATTTTAGTGTTATAGTCGGTGGCAATGACCATTGAATACACTGGAATTTGTTTTCAGCAAGAATTCCACCATGCTGTAGCATTATTAACTGTATATTAGCCTCTTATGCACTTTGTACTTGCAAAAAAAGGAGTGTGCCAGCCATTTAACATGTAATGGACATAATATCCCAAATCATAATAGTATCAAATATCATGATACTGTGCATGGTATCGTATTGAGGCTCCCTAAGTGAGGTATCGAGGAACACCAGTAAGCATACTGGCCTCCCTGAGTACCCTGTCCTGGGACGTATAAAACACACTGTACTGTACATACTGTAACAACAACATATACTGGGTTAACTGGCATTATTGTTTTACTGCGTACAGAGTGAATGAAGATTACTTGGGTACAATATGTTTATAGGTATATGTGTTTTCTAGGCCTTATTGGAGGAATGGTTATCCAAGGCTTCTATACTTCAAGAGATTAACAACAAAGGATCTGCACTTTGTAACTTAATAATTGTCCTGACATCCCCTGTGAAAACCAAGACAACAGCAAAATCAGGTACATGTGAATTTCAAGTGGACTAACTCACCAAAACATGTGAACACAGAAATCCCTTAAATGTGCTAAAGTATCTTTAAATTGTCTCTTACCTTGTTTTTGGAAGGAGTCTCTATGTAAATACAGTGAACGCATTAAAACCGAGTAGGTGTGTTATAATGTCAGCTACCTTCAGGTAAATGCAAATTTGGAAGCAAATAAATACTCTTCTGTTCTTTTATTTATACTGCTATGCTAATACTGTACAATATTAAAAAGAATTGCAGATGTTTAAAAATAAAATTGTATTTTTTTATAATATATGGCTCTGAATTATGATCCAGTAATAGAGCTTTCATGTCAAATTATATAACCCTGTATATAGGTTGTATTCTTGTGGTACTGTGTACAGTGCAGTACAGTTACAATTAAGCATACTAGAAAGGGGAATTGTTTATTAATACAATTTGATGTGATGTTTTAGAGAGAATAGGTAGAGAATATGAAATTTACTTAGGCTCTGATACAATATAGTAAACCGGTGATCAGACCTGGAACATAGCATGTGATCAGCAAGCAGAAGAATATGCACTCTTTTGAACCACATTCACAACTTTAACCCATGGGTTTTTAAATAATGTACTTTTTTTTTTTTTTATAAAATAACATTTAATATATACAAAACTGTTCTAGGCTATTGTTAAAGCTATTAACGGACTAGAACATTTTCTCTTTTTCGTGTGTGTTAACTGTAAGTGTGTGTGTGTGCGTGTGTGTGTGTGTGTGTGTGTGTGTGTGTGTGTGTGTGTGTGTGTGTGTGTGTGTGTGTGTGTGTGTGTGTGTGTGTGTAAATTAAAGCCATCATTATTCTAAACAATTCTCCTTATTTTAGGCACAGCAGTGGTAAATGATGCTGAAACTCATGCCTATCTAACCAATAAAGGTAACAAAACAAATACTAAATGTCTCTTTCTACAATACTGTGATGACAGAGGAAAAAAAAAGATCATTTTTTATTATTTTACATTTTTATAGTGCCTTTAACCAATGCGCTTTACACATTTAAACGAAATAATACAATCAAGAAAAATGGGTGAAGAAAGAATGTAAGTTATTGGGCTAGGGTGAGGCAATACAAATTAGTTGCTAATATGAAAGCAGAGGGCCAGAGGCGAGGTCAGGGTCAGACAAGCAGGGTCATAGCAGGATAAGCAGTAGCAGAGGTGCATGAAGATAGGTATGACTGTAGCCAGCCAAATGGTGCTTTGTTTTACTGGATTTTTCATTTTGCAGCATTATTAGAAATGTTCAGATGCTGATAGTTTTTGCTTATGGTAAATCTTATTATTATTATTAATACTAATACTAATACTAATACTAATACTACTACTACTAATAATACTACTAATAATAATAATAATAATAATAATAATAATAATAATAATAATAATAATAAACAAGTTATATATTGAACACTTAAAGTCCAGTAACACGAAATTGCAGTTATTATAATTTAGATATATGACATTTCGATTTGGATAGTTGTTTTTTTTTAAATAGACTATTGAGATAAGACGTAGCAGTTAGGATACAGACCAAACATACTTGAGAAATCCCCAGGATTGTTTTACTTCTGTTAAAATAAATGTTTAAGACTGAACCCTATTACATTTTTGTTATGCATGCTATGAATATCTCTGCTGACTCTGATATAGTGGAGTTGATATTCTACACGATGTGGATGTGATTTTTATGTCACTGGCAGATGACATTTATGTTACTGAAATACCTGTATTTTTAATTGTGCGCAGAGCTGACAGTTGTCCAGCAAAATATGTCATATGTCAACCATGGCTATGAAAATCTGGGGGTTCATCTAAAGGAGAACGTTGGTGAACTAGATGGTATGCTTGTCAAGCTGCAAGAAGTGCAGGATGAAGTAAACTCAGTCATGCAATGGTTTGATGACATAAATAAAACCACAGCATCTTGGGATGCCATATCTACTGAGGCTGAATCCATGAAAACACAGATGGAACAACAAAAGGTATGCAAGCAGTTGCATTTTGTTTTAGAACCACAGCGGTACAGTAATCCACCACATATCCGACTGCAGTGGGACCAGAGTAAGGGCGATATGTAACAAGTCTGATAAAATGAATCCTGTTTTAAATATCATTTTATACAGCTGTAACAATCACTATCTTCACACAGTCATTATTTTGAGATTCATCTTTTATTAGGGAACTCCTCAATCCCTTGTTTAGAAAGATACAGGGTATTAATGCTTGTGACAGGGTAGCCGTCTGCTGTGTGGATGCGTGCATTCGCTGTTGAGTGACAGGCAGGAGATCGAGACAGAGGTTGAAGTTGATACTGCCCGCAGGCGAACAGTATTTATTTAAATATCAGCACACTGAATAGCTCCCGTGACACTGCCAGCAACGGTAGCGCACGGAGCACATACAACACAGAGTACGAAAACTTTGGTAGACAATCTCTGAACTAACCTTCTGTTCAATAATAAACTAATGTTGCTGAAGAGCTTGATCATGGTGGATAAATGTTTAGGACGGACACATGATGGATTACCCTATTACGCAAAGTGTATTATTGCATATTGTTGCGGTCAAGTCAATACTTTCAAATTGACGATGCTGAGATGAAGCCTCTGACACAATTTTGTTCTGACTCAACATGCTCATAATTTGCCAGTCCAAGGAATAGGAAAAGGAAACAAGGAAATGTTTAATAGCCAGTATCCAGAAAGCTATTTAAACATGAGAACCACCAGCTCAAAGGTCCGTTTAACTTAAAAAGATAATGTTTTCTAGACAAAAGCAAAAAGAACATGTTTTATAGTAAAAAGTCTTTAATCACTTGCTAATGTTTCTTAAAATAAGTGTCCTTTAATTAAGAGCTAGCATTTGTTTGTTACTGTTATATATATATATATATTGTCTTATTAAATTATACAAATCATAGCCTTCAGTGAACACACATATTAATGCATGTGGATTTAAGTTAAAACATTTGTGTGAAACCCAATTTCCTTCCATAATTACACAACACATTCACGTATTTAAAGTAGCAAGCAGTATTTGCTGGGCTGTTTTTCTTCTTTCAGTAACAGTGTCTGTGGTGAACTGTAATGCACCAAACGTTGCTTGTTAATGTTTCAGTGTGAAATAATATTACAGCACTCTTAATCCTGTTCTAATCTTAAAATAACCGAGGCAGGTCCAAGAATCAGCTTGAAGCAAAAGCATATGCATTTTGACAACCTTTCATGGAATGAATAGAAAATAAATCATGTGTGAAGCAGATAAAGCTTGGTGCCTCTCCTATGCTCTTTTTTTTGTTTGTTTGCTTTATTTTTTTGGCGACTCTGACTTTATTTCTGTTCACAGAGAAAAGTCTTCAATGAGTATTCAAATGTAATTAGGCTTTTTTGATTAAACTCTCCTGTTCATTATTGCAGATGTTTGAAGCAGAGTTGAAACAAAAACAGGGACAACTCCAGCAGTTGAAAGAAAAGCTGTTAGACCTGCTTGAGAAGCACCCAGACTCTCCCGAAGCTGCAAAATGGAAGCAGATGTTGGATCAGATAGGTATTGTGTTGTGTCTTACTGGATTGTTAGGAAGCTCATCTCTGTTAGTCGGGTTCTTTTATAGGATGGTTACAGAAGGTTTAAGGGATTACCAACTCATAGAACCTATACAGTGTTATACAGAAATATCAGGGCTGAATCCAATAATGTCACTCATTTGTAAGATTACCTCTTTGAGGTATAGATTTCTGGGCCTTTTCAGATGTTTACCAGTATAGCTAAATCCTGTCACTCTACATAGGAGAGATTGTAAATGTTTTCCATCCATCATTAAATGTAATCTGTTTGAGTAGTCCTGGTTTTGAGCTGTGGCTGTCCTGATTTTTTTTTTAAGCAAATGAAAAAAAAAACAACAACACTGAATGCTACAAAAAATCACCATGATTAAGAATTGTCCATGTTTTTTTGTTTGCTTTGTTTTCTTGATCTTAAAATATTTTACTTAAAGTATGCATTGGGAATTTACTGTAAATTTGCTTGTTCCTAAAAATTGTAAAATTTCCAAAAATACTGAAAAATGATAGTCATTGAGATGAGGTAGAGCCATCTATCAAGCTTCCTCTTCTGAAACGTCATAGCTTTTATTCCAAAAGTAAAGTTTTATCTATGAACAGTCTATAGAAGCAAATTTCCAGTGATCACAATTCCTGTAGTGTGTTCTGGTGACTGATGTGATCCCTTATTATATTTCCATATAGATTCCACATGGAAAGACGTAAACAGCTTAATGGATGAGAGAAAGCAGAAGCTGGAGGAGTCATCCAAGAATCTTACCCAGTTCCAGACAGCTGAGGCTCAATTAAAGCAATGGCTTGCAGAGAAGGAGCTAATGATGAGTGTGCTGGGCCCTCTCTCAATAGATCCAAATATGTTAAATGCACAAAAGCAACAAGTTCAGGTAAGGTTCATGCTGCTTCAGATAGGCCTTATCTTGAACAGATCCATTGTCTGAGATTACAGATCACATTTTTTTAAGTTGTTTATATGTATAGTGGAAAGACCAGCTAATGAATAAAATGGTCTTAATAGAGAGCTGGTCTCTAGTTTGTGTCACGGAACAGGTGCCTGTGAGCTCAAGCTGAACCCTGCAGGCTAGCCTTTGTCTTCCAGAGGCTGGTACAGTAGCTTCTCGGCATTCGCTTTTCAGTTCTTGGAGTGTAAAGAGGCTATTGGCTTGACAGTGGGATTGTCGGATGCCTACTAACGTTTAGTTCTCCTGAGCAGTTGTGGGGAATCACTGAGTGAGGGAACATAATTGGACAGTCTAAATTGAAGAGAAATTGAAGAGGATGGAGTCTGCTGCATTATTATTATTGTTTTATTTCTTATTGAATATGCTACGATTTCTTTTTTTTTTAATAGTGTCTCCTGTATTTCCTTTAAAGATTCTGCAAAATGAATTTGACACACGCAAGTCTCAATACAATCAACTGAAGAAATCAGCAAAGGGCATCTTGGAGAGGCCAGGAGATCTTCCTCCATCGTGCAAGATCTTGAAGGATCAACTGGCTGCTGTTGCAGAGAAATGGGAAAATCTGACAGGACAGCTGAGTGGCAGGTCAGAGCAAATCGACCGGGCTATTGTCAAAACAAACGAATTCCAGAACCTGCTAAAAAAGATTTCAGAAAATGTGGATGCCTTGAACAGTAAATTAAACAGCCAGTCTTCTCTGAGCACCCAGCCTGATGCTGTTAAACACCAGCTAGAAATGGCAACCGAAATCTGTACCAAGCTTGGGGAAGAAAAGAAGAGTGTTGAGGAGGCTGAAGTTCTGTGCAAAGAGCTGTCTTCTTTAGTCGGTGAAGAATACCTGAAAACAGATCTTAGCAGACAGCTGGAAAGTGTCAGCAAGCCATTTAAAAACCTTGAAGAAAGAACAGGTTAGTTTGTTTCACTTATTTGGCAGTCACAAGGTTTGGATAATCATGTTCCTCATTTCCTGACAGGTTTTTACGCATCAGTGTCTTGCGCAGGCCAAACAAATTTAAATCCTTGTATAACAAGGATTGTTTATGGGTTTTTTTTTTATTTGTTTTTTTTAGTTTTTTTACCATGATTCAAAATAAACAGTTCTGTTGTTTTGAAATAAACACGTATATCTATCTGTATAAAAAAAAAATATGAAGAAACCTAATGACAGCCAGTTTTACTCTTTAACCCTTTGCAGTCCATTTATTCAGCACTTGTCAGGTCCAATTTATTTTCACACACGCTGTTTATTTCACACGCACTGTTTATTTATTTATTTTTTTTTCCAAAATTAAAATAAAATTAAAAGTCATTGAATCGCAAAAGGACACTTAGTACAGTATCTCCAGCCAAGCCACACTCCTTGTTCGCTGTGTTTTTCACATACCTCTTTATAGACGTGCATACTGATAAATCCTCTCCTGATCACTCATTTTATCAACAAACTCCTCAGTAATGTGATCCAAGTCATTATCTTATTACTATAACATCTCAAAAAGCTCTGTAAATGTCTGTGATATTTTTGAGCGCTGGATGCAGAAGAAGCTATCCACTTTGTTTATGTCCTTGTTATCTCTGTAATGCATGGCGCTATGAGATACACCCTTTTTTTCGGCTTCATTCTGCTGCTATTGGTCTCACTCGGTTATTGAAAGGTTTTCTCGGCTTTTACCGGAGAAAAAACGACTAGAGACCTGTGCTTTATGTCACTGATGTTGGACAGGGTCCGACATCGGACTGGAAAGGGAAAATTGTTATGTCTGACCTGGTCCGACATAGAACCGCAAAGGGTTAATGAAATAGTTATTATTGTCAGGTACAGAATGATATTTGTGTTACAAGATGCTTAACGCATCATAAGTAGAACTAAAGCTTCTTTATTAAAGTAGTAATCTGAATCGATGATTACCTACAGTGGGACATCTGGCTCTTTAAATATAAATATAATAAATATAATTTCAGCAGTATGTGCTAGTGTCAAATCCTAAAACAGTGTTTTATATGTTTAAATTTGATTTGTTTATTTAGGGAACTGGATACAGCAGCTTAATTCTGCGTTCGCCAGCTCACAGCAGTTCCATCAGATGTCCAAAGATTTCCATGGTTGGTTGGATGGAAAAAGACAGGAGCACTCAATGTCACCCCTAATATCTGCTGAACTTGAAACTCTGCAACAGACTATCAAGGACCATGCTGAATTCCAGAAGTCTTTGGACGAGCAAAATGCAGCATATGAAAAAGTAATAAAGGATGGAGAGACTCTGTTACAAAAGACACATGGGGCTGAGAAGTCGGCTTTACAAAGCCAGCTTGCCTTGCTTAAAGCCAATTGGGATGAATTAAAAAAACAATCCTCAGAGCGGCAGGACAATTTGCAAGTATGCCTTCAAAGAGTTCAGAAGTACAAAGAACATGCAGAAAAACTGAGTCCATGGATTGAAGAATGTGAAAATAAAGTAGCCAAAGTAAAGATTTGCATTGACCCAGCAGAAGTTGAGAGCTCCATCTCCCAGATCAAAACATTACAGAAGGACCTAGACAAGCACCGTGGAATGGTGGAGTTGTTAAATACTGCTGCCGACAGCTTGTTTGAAGTCTCGCAAGCTGACGAAGATTTAATCAGAGATGAGAAGGCTTCCTTCAACCAGAAGGTTGAAAACATGATGGAGCAACTTCAAAACAAGAAAGATTCCTTGGAAGAGATCGCACAGCGCCTCAAGGAGTTTAATGAGTCTCATAAACAAGCTGAAGAGCAGCTGTATGGTGCCAAGAAGCAACTTGAGGCCCATGAGTCTCTGGGAGCTCAGGCTTACAACAACAAACATCTAACCAACATGAAGGCACAGCAGAAAACACTTGAGACCCTAAAGACCCAGGTAGATTATCTGATAAACCTTGCACAGGGACTGGTGGTTGATGCCCCAGGTGTAGCAGGTGTATCTAACCTTCTATTACAGACAGACTCTCTTAACCAGGAGTACAATTCTGTAAACCAGCAGGTGGAAGAGAAGTGCTCATTTCTGGAAACCAAGCTCCAGGGAATCGGACAATTCCAAAACAACATCAGGGAAATGTTCTCCCAGTTTGCAGATTTTGACGACGAGCTAGACAGCATGCAACCAGTGGCCCGTGACCTGGACACTTTGCAGTCACAGAAGGATGACATCAAGAGTTTTGTGAACAAACTTCAGGAGCTGATGGTCAACACGGTGAATGCCAAGAAAAACTGCAAAAAGATGCTAGAGACAGAGGGGTCTCCAGATCTGATGGGCTTGAAGAGGGACCTGGAAGCTTTAAACAAGCAGTGCAGTAAATTGATGGACAGAGCTAAAGGGAGAGAAGAACTAGTTGGAACCACTCTCACCCGTGTTGATGAATTATACAACAAGATTAAGGAACTCTCTGAAAAACTTCTGGTAGCTAAAGAGCATGAGGAATCTCAAGGGCCAGTTGGAATGGAGACCGAGCTTATTAATCAGCAGCTAAATGTCTTCAAGGTAGGAATATTTATCTTTTCTAAAACATTTATTGCCATTTAAAATAATTCAATTAATAGCAGTTCTTGTTTTTCACTGTGTAAAAGGTAATTCACTCACTGGTGTAGACTCATAAAGTATCATTATTTTTACTGTTTAGAACATAAGTATTATAAATATGCCCAGTGGTTAAAGAAAGGGGTTTGGTACCAAAAGGTTGCTGGTTCAGTCCCAGCCACTGACTCACTGTGTGTGACCCTGGGCAAGTCACTTAAGCAACTATTGCTCCGTCCTTCGGATAAGAGATAAAAGTGAGGTCCTGGTCACTCTGCAGCAGTAGTTGTGAAGCATAGTTCACCCCCTTAGTCTCGGTAATTCGTTTTGGATAAAAGCATCTGCTAAATTACAAATTAATAAGAAGAAGAAAAAGAAGAAGAAGAAGAAGAAAGAAGAAGAAGAAGAAGAAGAAGAAGAAGAATTGAGAAAGTGATGTTATACCAGGAAGCAGAAGCATAATCTTTAAAATAAATTTTGTGGTGCTTAAAAAAATCAGCATATTCTGAAAAAGCTAATAAACAACTTTACATGGCCGGTGTTAATAATGTTGACCATGCTAATAATGCAAAAGAAAAAATATTCTACAAATAATTACAACAGATATAACAAGCAGAAAGTATATGTCTGGTTTCAGAGACCGTGATATGCACTAATCGTAAACTACCTTACCTAAGGTAACATTAGATGGTTAGTGCTAAGTGGAGTCTATAAAACCAGCCACTAGTTTATTCTCCACTTTTAAGATAATACTAAACAGATAACTGACTTACTGCATGTGAATTGAAGGTGTGATTGTAGCCTGTTACCTATAAATTGTTAAACTAGGTAAAACTGCATCTGGTTTTTGACATAGCACTACTTACTCTAAAGAAAAATAAAAAATAAAACATGTCATATCTAAAACATGTCAGTGAACACAATATCCAGTAAAGGACCATTAAATTTTGTAAAAAAAAAAAAAAAACGTTAGGAATTTTTACTTTAAAGTTTGAACTCAGTATGATCGCATAAAAAGAAGATTAAATTTAGCATTTAACTGCATCATGGGAGTATGTTTTCAATTAAGATAATGGATCTTTTAAAAAGAAAAAAAATCACCAGTATTTCTATTTTTAAGTACTGTAAACCTTTGTAACTAATGCAGTACCTAATAAACAAGAACAGAACAACAACAAATAAATAACTGCCCCTACATCAAAGAGTAAAATATTTATATAAAAAAAGGCATTTCCCTGAAAAAGAAAACAATGTAACATTTGTATTTAATTTATTTTGAGTAGTTAACAGTTGTTTGTGTTTTCTGAATGTGTAGTATGTGTGGTGCATTGCGATAGGGTCCACTTAACTTAATTTAGTCTCTGGACGTCTGGCAACAACAAAAGAGTCCCACACCCTAGGCTGTTGTTAAAGTAACATGTAGGAAGACAGCTGGGGCTCACTGTAGTATTGCCTGTTAAGGAGTCCTGGCTACAACAGAATGAGCTATTTCTATACACTGTTCATAGTGCATGTCTTCTGCACTTTATTTACCAGATCAACATGCAGAACAACACACATGTAACATGTTGTTGTTTTTCTGTTCATTAAAGGTGATCATTGTTAATATAATAATAATGTGTATTAGTAATCCAACAAATTTATCAAACTATTGGCTTTTTGTAAATTTCGTATTTTAACATAATTTCAATAGCAATAGTGCAAATATAGGTTCCCAGTTCAGTAGATGTATGGCTAATTCACAGTTGTATACCCATCTTGAAAAGCTAATACTTTTGGTGGTTTGTTTTTCTGTACATTTTCAAACTTTGGCGGCAAACGAACACTAATTTTTTACCAACTGCCAGTGATTGGGGCAGACATTGATTTTAATTTAGCATGGTGTCAATCTTTTTAGTGAATAATCGTGCTTGCACAAATGCTCCGTTCTTTTAACAAAATTACTTGATGTAAAATGAAAGATTTACTGCTTTTGAGGCCATTTTTATTGGGCTTCAGTTAACACTCCATTCCATATAAATAACCTATTGGTCAGAACCTAAAATAAATAAAGCCTGATTTAACCTTTTACAATATCTATTTAATTTATATATATATATATATATATATATATATATATATAATATATATATATATATATATAATATATATAGATATATATATATATATATATATATATACAGCAGTCGACGTCAAGACAATTTCCATTGCATTTATCTTAGAATATGTTCAGTACTGCGAGGGATTTTGCAATATGTAACAATCCCAAAGCCTGATTTAGTTTGTTTTGCCTGTTTGTTTTGTTTTGTTTTAACCAACTAGTTTTGTCTGACAAAGTGCCTATTTTAAAATTGAAATCAGAGGCTCTGCTTTCAGGTTCTGTTGATTTATGGTTGATCATCATATTAGCACTGAACAGTGTCAACTGCAGCTGAACAACCTACTCAGCATTGGTCCTATTCACTGTCATTGTGATGCCTGTGCCTGAGGGTGTTTAATAATAACTTAGCCTTGATGGGAAGTCAGCACTGTATTGATTTACTCTATTATGCTGGTCCTGGTTCCCACAGATAAAGTGTGTTCAAAGACTGTAAAGATATAATAGGCTGTCTGGCTTTGAAGATCATGACAATGCTGTTTTAGAGATACAGGTATCTTAACCCTTCAACTGCTGGAATATACTGTAGTTAATGGTGATATGGTGTGGTTATACTTTGGTATAAGCCATTTTTTCAACTCTACTGAAACCAACATGCACCTACTTGAAACTGAGCTGTTTCATTTGCAATTTTAACAAATTTGTGATCTTGATATATTCAACTGTTTAACATTTTGGGTATAAACATGTTTTAAAGTGATCTAAGCTGGTAATTCATCCATCTTGGAATCTAACCTACGGAGATCAGCGGTAAAATTCAGGGCAGGGACCGTGGGCGGTATTTTACTCTTTGGTTTAGACATTACATCAGTCTACAGTAAATTGCTGATAATGATTCATGGCTGTTTTATACCGTATAGGTTAATAAATGTGCTATTGTATCGACCACTAAGGAAAGGCTTACTCATGTCCACCACTACCCTTTCCTCATTTGCAGAAACCTGAGATTTGTGTCCTAGAATGCAGGCAGTATCTAGTGTGCATTATTTCACCAGGATCATTTTACATATTTTCATAAGACTTACATAAAGGACCTACATGGAGCATTCCCTGTGAATTTGACTACATTATGGCATACTGGGTGGTGCACGACAAGCATGCTGTACAATTATATTTTGAGAGTGCATATTTTAATATACCAACTCTTTGAAAACAGCAATTTCATGATGTTCCCTCTTACAAAGCAGAAAACAGAAAACATAATTCTAAATGAGGGTTTATGTTTGTAAGGAGCAAAGGGGAAGCTGAATGAAAACAGGTTTTTATTTATTTATTTTTTTAACTGATGTGCTGAGAGCAATTAAAAGGAAGTACTAAATGGACGTAGTGCTTTAACCGCTAAGGAAATAGTGACTAAACTATAATATGCCGTATGGATTATGACTAAAAAATAACTACGATTAAGAACGGCAGAAGCAGCTACAAGATTCATTTGGCTATCTTGCTGCTGTTCATACGAACATACTACTGATTTGCTTGTAGCTCTGTAAGGCATTTAATTGACTTGGCAATGCTTTTGGTGTTAGATTACCTGAGTGCACAACATGTGGCTGCTTCAACATTCCCATTTCATTAACAGGATATCCGTAAACTCCTAAGCAACCAGTCTGCAAAAAAAAAAAAAAAAAAAAAAAGAAAAAAGAAACTGTTTTGCATGCCTTGTATGTCACCAGATCGGTGGTGCATTTCTCTGTGTTTTAAGCCGCTTGCATTCCTCCCACTGCATCAGCTCAGTCCTCCTCTGTAATAAGACGCATGGTGGGGAGTGAAGAGATGTAAGAAGTTAATTCATGTGGGCCTGGAGACAGAATGAGAGCGTTAAAGGGGTCAAGCATCTGACAATCAACATGTGATGGAGCACCCCTAGTACAAATGGAGTTGTGGCAGATGTTGTCTGAATAATGAAAAGGGGCGTTCCTTTAAACGCACTGTCGAAGAGTGTATGTCAACTCAGGGAAAACAAGAGAGAGAGCAGTCGAGCTTTTTGTCAGCAGCAGTGGCTGGATTTGGATTCACCTTTGTTTTAAAAGCTAGTGTTTTTTTGTGGGCTGACCTTGCATTGTGAACTGAAGATAGTAGTGTTTTCAAACTCTGTTTTAAGGAACAGAAAGCAGTTTGCATCTTATAAATGGATATTATGAGGCCTTATGACATGGAAGAAGTTGGCAGAGAGCTGAGAATTTGACCATGAAAAGAATACTTTGTTTGGACTAGAAACAGAGAGGAAACCTCAGAAGTTGCAAGCTTAAGGAAGTGGTTTCAGTGGTTTGGAACTGGTGAACACAGCTGTTTCTTTGGAAGTGTGGAGCTGCAACATCATTACAGACTAAAGGAATTCAGTTACCTGGGATTTAGAGCAATGACATTGTCAAATTCTGCCAAGGAAGGAAGCACAGTCTTTTTATAATTAGAAGGACATTTTACCCACTGGTTTTGAGAGTAAGTGCATAAGCCTACTGTGCTAAAATCAATTGAGGATTACCATGCTTTGATTTATAGAAGGTAGTCTTTACTTATCAGGATATAGATGTTTTGCTATGATTTTGTTTTTAAATACTAAATATTGATCCGTGAATAGGTTCATTTCATTAAGAACATTTCTGAACTAAAACAGTAGTTACTGGTCAATTCTGGTAAATATGTAATATGTATCTAATATGAGCCATTAACCATTTGTGCACTTTAAGTAATTTAGAATAGTTGCGCTGAATATAACCTCCTCCACCTCATAGAGTGATATATCTTTTTTACACCGTGGATCACATGTTTTTAAACCTTCTGTTAACTTTTGTTGCCTTCTTTTTGTACTGACTTGTGATATAGTCAATCTACTTATAAGATGGGAAAACCATTAAGTAGACCAGATTGTTTACGTCAAAACCCAACCTGTGTAGGGAAAGGGGAGGAAGAGGATTTTAATATTGAAGACTGCTACGTGCCCCAAAGATCAATATACGATACTGTGAGACTGAACGAACAGATTGACTCAGGTTCAAAGGGCAGCCTTACCTCTCGGCATTTTACAGATCGCACCTTGCCATACAGTCACAGGACTTTGGATGGCAGCACTTTATGCAGCAATGCTGTTTTGGCATCTTCCAGCGTTTTCGAGCTGAGAAGCCGTGAAACTAACAAGCTGGACGAGAAAATGATTTTTGATGCGCTAAAGCTAAACAGTAGTATAATCAGGGCATCAGGAACAGTTTTACCCAAAACAAAGTCACACACGGAAAAGAAAGAAAACAGGCGGTCATGGAGAATGTTCGTTCCTGCCAACTTTGCCGAGTATGCCAACAGGAGCGAGGGTTCATTTGTGGACGGCACAAACAGCGTGTCGGATTTATCAAAACGGGGCAAACACAAAAGGACTTCAAATTCCCTTACTTCAGAAGAAGATTCAGGTTTATGTAGTCCAACAGTGGAAAGAGAGCTAAGACACGACACTCGAGAGAGGGGAGATGCTGGGGGGAGAAGTCTCTCATCCACAGAAGGCATCCATGTCTCAGAGGAAGACAAAACAGGTTTTACTGCCATGCCAGTCAACAAAGACCACCTTTTCACCCCAGAGTTGGCCCCAACAGGTTTATATTACAGTGAGATGACAGAAACTGAAATACCAGAGGAATCCCATACATATGCAAAAGAATGCAGTGTTGAACTAGAGGGTGATAATCATGATGACCTGGAATCTTTTTGTAGGATACCAGCCGAATTGCAAAATGGCATAAACCGCTATGACATACAAACACAATTTTACCCTAATTACAATGAACTGCCAACAGCAGAACTTTTACAAGAACCTCTGTCTCTAGAAATAGAAAGTTACTCGCCTACAGTAGTGGAAATGCAACTAGAGACTGAAGAAAACCAGGCTCTTGACAATGGAGTACACTGTAAACTAGAAAACAGTGCTACAGCAGCCGACGTTAAAAGCCTGCCCTTCTGTATAGAAGATGAACACTCCACGCATAATGGGGTCTATCCGCTGAATGGTCCAGTGATGGATGAGGGGAGTGGCAGCAGGGTAGAAACAACAGCCACAAAACCTGAAACAGACAAAAGCAGTCCCTTCACTTATAAGGTACCCAATAAACAGCGTATAGATGCTGGCCAAAGAACACTAGGCCCAGGGGTGTTTGCTCAAGGGTCAACAGAGTAAATAATTTCAATGATAAAGTACTTTTGGTTTGGTATCCTTGGTAATCAGATTCTTTCCATCTCAGATTACAAGAATCTATTTTGAGTGGTTTGTTGTACTTGTTGGCACACATTGTGTGATCCTTTGCAGCTGTATGTAAAAAGGTGTGTTTTCTGCTTGCTATCTGGACCTTGTCTTTTTAAAAGCCTTTACAGAGCACATTCTTCAACCAGCTTTTTTCTTCTAGTCCTTTATCAATACAGTGCCTTTTCATGATTATTATTATTTTTTTAATCTTAGTAACCATTCTTCATCAACTTAGTCATAAAGATACATATTACATCATGGAATAAAGTGGTTTCTGAGATTCTTAGGTGAAAGGACATTAACAGCTTGTAGCTGTCGCCAGCAATTAGTGAATATTTGGGTTTATCAGAAGTTTAAAATTTTGTACCTAACATCTTGGCCTCAGCAGTTTTGAAGTATTTGGCAAACAGCCAGTGATAATAAAATAGTGGGAGTTTATTTTTTATTTTTTGTAATTAGGTAATGGCTTGAGTGTTTATCTTTTATTCTTTTATCTTTTATCTTTTAAGGTTAAATTAGTTTGCTTGAATTTTGACCCTGGGAGTTAGACAACAATTATGAGAAAACATAGAAATTCATACTAAAGACAGAAAATATAACCATAGAAAGCAATAACATGTTTATTTTCTGTTTAATTTTTTTTACACAATTATATGCTAATGAGCTTTTTGGTTGGGTTGTCTTTTCTAGCAAAAACAATGTCTAAATGAACTTATTATTTTAAATTACATTTCACCATTATCCATAACAGTCATTTAAAATGTATAGCACATATATAGGCATAAAGGGAATATAGGGGAAAAAAACATTTACTGAGCACATAATTTGTCATCTTGAACATACAAATGTAGGCCATCACTTTTTGTTGGAAAATACAAATGTACTTTTTCCTGTTGTTGTGCCAAAGTCTTATCATCAAATTCAGCCCTCATTGATCTACTGTCTCTTAGTGGCCTCGGCCACCTCTACTTGTCTCCTATAAAACATGCTTTTTGTTTCATGCAAAACCAAATATAGATTTACATTGAAAAACAAATTAAATGGGCATTCAGAACAGAATCTTGGAGGCACTTTTTACACACATAATTGTGGGAGTCTGGGACCAACTCCCCAGTATTGTTGTTGACGCTGACACCCTGGGATCCTTCAAGAAGCTACTTCATGAGATTCTGGGATCAATAAGCTACTAACAACCAAACAAGCAAGATGGGCTGAATGGCCTCCTCTCATGTGTAACCTTTCTTATGTTCTTAAAAAACTATGAATATATACTATACCAACTGAAATCTGAAGTGGATTTAAAAGAAAGGCATCACATACTGTCTAATTCACAAACAATACTACTGAGTAATATTCACATGACTGGTCTGGATTTGTGCCCTTTCTATGAGATACATTAATAGTTATTCAAGCTCTGATTGGCTGCAGTAACCTTGAGAATTGCACAGACCAATATAACTTCAAAGAGTTCTTAGAACAAGATAACTTTATAAGTTTGTCTTCTTTGTGACAGTTAGTAACTTAAAATGTTGCCATCTACTGTACTTCAAATAGCAGATTAACAGTAACGAGAGAAGGCTGTTTCCTTTTTGTCTTTCTGAAGCTCTCTTGTATTTGTCATGATACATTTCTGTAAACTGTACAGCATTTTGCATTTCGGATATTACACATTTAGTAACCGTAAGGAATTAGGAATGTGTTAAAGTAAATATTGGCACAGACTTTAACGTGGCTTATACTGTATGTTTGAAGTAAAAAACAAAAATAACAAATCTTATAGATACTCCAAAACTTGCTGATCTCTTGCGAAAAATGTATGTTTATTTTGTGTATTTGAGTAAGGGTATATGATCAATTTTTTTGCTTTGATTAACCATAGGTATTCCAAAAAGAAGAGATTGAGCCTTTGCAAGCTAAGCTACAAGATGTTAACTGGCTGGGTCAGGGCCTTATACAGAGTGCTGCTAAAAATGCCAACACCCAGGCTCTCGAAGGTGATCTCGAGGATGTTACCACAAGATGGAATACACTCAACAAAAAGGTGTTTCATTTTTATCATTTGTTCCACTCTTTCTCTCTGCTGATCAAGTCAGCACTGGCATCGTGGTGCAAACAAGCTGAAGCTTAATTTGCATCATGAATAAAACAAAAAAAAATTTCCGGAACAAAGACTTTGTTTAAATTTGCATGCATCATTCTAAAAATACACACCCTTGTAATTCAAAAGAATGTTTACTCACTGTGAAAGATAAATCCAAAAACGTACTGTATCATTTTCATTAGAACAAGTACTAGGACTGTAAACAGAGAAAACATATGATGTATTTAGAAATATGATGTATTTATCTAACAATGCAGTGTTTTTTTAATTACTGCATTGTGAGCCAAGGGGATAGTATGTGCAGTATCAAGTCATTCACACCAGTAACTTTAGGATCCAGAGAGTAGGTGTGCAGGTGTGTGTATTAAACTGGACATCAGTATTCCAGTTCCAGCTTAAAAAATATTGTATTTTTACAGGCTTTTGTATAAATCTGTCCACAGGTTGCAGAAAGGGACACCCAGTTGCATGAAGCACTACTGCACTGTGGGAGGTTTCAGGATGCCCTTGAATCTCTGCTCGGCTGGCTGAATGATACTGAAGATCTTGTTGCCAATCAAAAGCCACCTTCCGCCGAGTTCAAAGTAGTTAAGGCTCAGATTCAGGAACAAAAAGTAAGCTTAAAAAAGAACTCCTGAGCGTTTATTTGAAATCTAATGATAGCAAATCAATATATATATATATATATATATATATATATATATATATATATATATATATATATATATATATATATATTATTTTTATATATATTTTTTTTTTTATAAAATTGTGGAACTGCGTAGATCAATTATTGTATATACACATTTCCACATACCAAAATTGTTAAACTACAATACTACAGCATAGCAACAAATATGTTTTGTATGAAACACCTGGAGTAAAAAGCTTTAAAATGGTCCCGTTTTTTTTCTATAATGTTCACCTCTCTGAAACAACTACAGTACAGCGAGTCTTAACAGTGAGAAGCACCCTATATAGATGTATATCTGCTGTAGAGACACAGTGACACTTATATTGTTAGTTTTTATTTTATTTGAGAACATTAGAACTGATTTTAGAGAGGTCCTCAAAACAGCCAGGAAGTGTATATCACTTTCATTAGCTACTTTGATTGCATTTGAACAGAAATCCCATAGGAAAAACCACTTTAATATTCCATTGCCAATCCAGCACAGTTTGATTAATTATCTACTTTTTTTTTCTTTGTAATAAGCTTCTGCAAAGGCTATTGGATGACCGTCAACCAACTGTGGATATAATAAAACGAGAGGGAGAAAAAATGTCTGGGGCTGCAGAGCCGGCAGATATGGAAAAGATGCTGAAAGAACTTGGCAGTCTTGGTTGTAGGTGGGATGCACTGCTGAGCAAGGCAGAGACAAGGTAGACTAAAAGCTTCTGGAATGATGTACTAATTGAAATGCAAGAAGCTAAGACAAGTAGGGAAACATTTCAGCTAAAGCCTTTGCCAGTCTTGAAGGAATAAATCTTTGCCTAGGCTTAGTTTCTTACAGTGCTACTTCAGAACTATAATATTAATGGATTAAAGGAAAAATGTAGTGGCTTTCTGCTGAGATTTAAAATGAAACATGTAGAATATATATGGTAACATGTGATTTACAAGGGAACAACATTGCATAAGTCTATTTTGTCTCTCTAAGACTCCAGACAAAAAAAAAAATGATCATAGTAGTAACGGGTTTGGCTATGGCTAACTGTCTTACTGTAATCATCCCACTCTTGTATTTCTTCTTGGAATTTCTAAAGGAACCGACAGCTGGAAAGCATCCTAGTGGTAGCACAGCAGTTCCGTGAAACACTGGAGCCCTTGGCAGAGTGGCTTTCTGCCACTGAAAAAAGACTGGCAAACTCAGAACCCATTGGAACTCAGACTAAGAAATTAGAGCAGCAAATTTCACAGCACAAGGTAAACAACAATAAAGATGGTGAGCCCAGTTTGGCTCAGGGAGTGTGATATAGCCATTAGGTTTTGCATTTGTAGCACATTTTTTTTAAACTTAATTTAAAATATATTTTTTCCATTTTTCCATTTTCATTTATCATTTTTATGTTATTTCTGCACTTATTTGATATGGTTTGTTCTTTTATTATTATTATTATTATTATTATTATTATTATTATTATTATTATTATTATTATTATTATTATTTATCATTTTTGCATGTTGCATATTTTTCTTCCTTCTTTGTCTGGTTTGCCCTATTTAGGCCTTAGAAGATGATATTATGGGTCACAGTAAAAACTTACACCAAGCTATTAGTCTTGGCCAGACACTTAAGACAATGAGTTCCATCGATGACAAGGGATTGGTGCAGGGCAAGCTGGATTCAATACAGACTCACACCATTGAAGTCCAGGAGAGATGTAGCAGGAAAGCAGCCATGCTGCAGCAGGCCCTCTCTAATGCCCGGCTCTTTGGAGAAGATGAAGTTGCACTAATGAATTGGTTAAATGAAGTACATGACAAACTGAGTAATGTGGCAGTCCAGGACTACAGCACTGATGTACTTCATAAACAGCATTATGAACAACTGGTATTTTTATTTTTTATGTTATCCATTTTTGTCTTATGTTTCTCTTCTCCATCCATTACATTTTAATGTTCTTGTTTTATATTTCACTGTTAACAAAATGATTACAAACATCCTGGAAGATGCTAATTTTGTCTGTTTTCCTGTAGGTTCTTCATGAGGACATTGTGCTCAGGAAACAAAATGTTCACCTGGCTATTCAAAATGGCTTGGAACTTTTGAAACAAACAACAGGTAATCTGGAAACTGGTAAAGTTGCAAATTCACAGCATTGATAAAATGAAACATTATGAATTGTGATATAAATCTACTGATGGATGTGAAATTTAGAGCAAACACACTCCTGATTGTTGCGTGCTCAGGGTTATCAATCCACCAGGAACTGTAGCAAAACACATTCCATGCATATTATTCCATGGAACTTGTAGTACAGTAACACAGAAAGTATTTGAGCTCAGTGTTATTGCCCCAGTGGTGTACACAAATAAAAGCCCCCCCCCCCACTACTATATTTATCTAAGCATAATGCCATTCAGTCCCCTACACTTACTTACCAGACTCCCATTCTACCACCCAAGCAACTCCATCAATTTAAATAATATAATATGTATGGAAAATATCAGTTTTAGAAACTATCTTAGTTGAGCAGGTTGCATTACTTATATAACCCACTTTTTTCAGGTGATGAAGTTGTTATTATTCAAGAAAAACTGGATGGTATCAAAGCCAGATATGCAGAAATCAATTCAATGAGCACCAGTGTTTCAAAGTCACTCAATCAAGCTCTAACGCTTGCAACCAAACTGCAGCAAAACCACAAACAGCTGTGCAGTTGGCTTGATAACATTGAAGCAGAAGTGGCTGCTTATGAAGTTCAGGTCACTGCACGAGAACAGCTGACCCAAGTACAAGAGAGACAAAAAGTAAGCTTTTCTACTGTTCAAGCACTGACACAATTGCCGTTGTTCATTTGAATTTAAAACATTGGTTGTACTTTGAGTCCAAGGCCTAATGAAGCTCTTCTGGTTTAGGAGCTCCTGAAAGATGCAAAGGGGCACAAGAGGTTGGTGGACACTCTAAATGAGGTAAGCAGCGCTCTGCTGGAGCTGGTGCCCTGGAGAGCACGGGAGGGACTGGACAAACTGGTGTGTGAAGACAATGAGAGATACAGACTAGTGAGAGACTCCATCATGCAGCATGTGGAAGAAATAGCTGCTGCTATTTTGAGATCACAGCAGGTAAAGCACAAGTTGTCCTACAGGGGTTATACATAATGTTTGATGCTGTTTAATGGCATAGCTCCTGGAATTGTAAATGCAGCCTATTTAACATTCTGTCTAACAAAGAGGGCATCCGAACTGAACGTAAATGTGTATCATGGGCTATTGTCACATATCAGACATCCAGATGCTAGACCAAACATAATTCTTAAATTGTTAGAACCATCTGCTTTATTTGATCTTACACATTATTTACCAGCCTTAATGTTTTTTTTTTTTTTTTTTTTAATCTCTCTCTCTCTCTCTCTCTCTCTCTCTCTCTCTCTCTCTCTCTCTCTCTCTCTCTCTTTCTCTCTCTCTCTCTCTCTCAAGAGGATAAGGTATAGGGCAGTTCAGAATGGCACTGCATTGGAAGATATTTAATTCATTTATAAAATAGTTTTGTTTTCTATTATAAAATCTGAAAGAAAGAATACAGGAGTACTACAAAATCTCAGTCTTTTCTACTAATCTCTGTCACGGTATTTTGTTGTACAGTTTGAACATGCAACTGAGGTGGAGCTTGAGTGGCTAACTGATGCAGAAAAGAAACTGGCATCACTTGGAGATGTCCGACTTGAGCAAAACCAGACTGTAGCTCAGTTACAAGTTCAAAAGGTAATGAACTTGGTTTTACAACAGGAAATTACAAGTAATGGTATTATTGATCTGAAACAATAATAGTAAAGATACATCATCAGTTATTACATATACATTTCTTACTGTGTCCATTTCTTTTAATTACCAATTACAAGCAAACTATATCTATTTCTAGGCATTCTCTATGGACATTTTAAGACATAAGGATGCCATTGATGAAATTGTGAAAACTAGGGAGGCAGTAATCAGCAGCAGCGATGAAGAGGAGAAACAATCCTTACAGGTAAAAAATTGAACATTCAGAAAATATTCAGTACCATTCATATTAAAAATGTTTCTATTTCAGCATTGCACATCAAAAACTCAGCTGCTTAAAGCTGGTTTTTGCTTTGATCTCGCTGTTTAAAAGGAGTAAGCTTTCAATTATTACATTTTTGTTGTGCGTAAAAGAATTAACAATTAACAATATATTGTACTGGTAAAATATTACGAGGCATGCAGTGTTAAATAATGACACTCTCAGAAACTCTCCCAGTTTAGCTAACAAAGTCAGCTCCACTGGCTGTCCAGTAAGGGTGAAATTAAACTCCCTGTATTTGCTATGATATCAGTCTCAATTTTTGCATGTAATGTTGTATTTCAGGATAAAGTTCAAACTCTTCTGGAGAAATATGATGCTGTCAGCCATATGAATGCAGAAAGATGTCTACAGCTTGAGCGTGCTCAGTCATTGGCCAGTCAGTTCTGGGAGACCTATGATGAGCTGTGGCCCTGGCTGCAGGAAACGAGGAGTGTGGTCTCCCAGCTTCCTGCTCCTGCCATTGAATATGAAACCTTAAAACAGCAGGAAGAAGAATTGAGGGTAAGAGTGTAATAGACAAGAACTGTTGGGCTAAAAGTCATAAAAGTTCTGAGGTTTGTATGCTCAGGCACAATGATTTTCTCAGTTAAATTTCATTGTGGCAGAAAAAAATGAACTGTTTTACTGTCACATTGTTATGAGCTCAGGCCATATCTATGATTTAAATAATATACGCATAGCTGTGTTCTATGATTTTTTCAGTTAAACTTCATTACTCAATTAGGCCAAATCTCCACCTCATTAATCAGAGTCATTCCATAAAAGCTAAGGATAGCCTTGAATAGCCTTAAGCAAAGAAATTTAGTAAAAATCCAGATCCTAAATATGCTATTATAATGATGAAAATGGTACCATTAAAATAACATTTATCCATTGTTTTCTTAATTGGAAAGGTTAACCACATACAGTATTCAGTAAGTTAGCAGTTCCAAAACGTATATGAAGTTTCACAACAAAGAAACAGTTACAGCAATCTGGCCAAGTCAGACATTTCTAATGAATTGAAATAACATTCAGTGTTTGGACTGTACATTTAACCATGTTGTCAATATTCAGGACACAGAGAACATAATCTCTTTAGAACTGTGCATCAGTGAAGTATAATTAACAATGAATTGAAATAAGATATTGTTAAGGGCTGTATAAATAGAAAGGTCAAAAATAGAAAGATGACATAATCTCAAAGAGGCTTGCTTCTTTTATTTAAAAAAATTTGATTATCTTCCTCTGGGTCATAATAGAAGAGGGCCAAGTTATTATAGAAGACGTGCCTGAGTTACAGAAGATTCACATCAGTGGGTTCAAAAAGTACTTGATGAAGTAGTTCAAATGTGCAAACCTTGTGTATACAATAAATACAGTTCTTCAAGGGTCTAGTAACAATCATCTGAAACATCTGTAATGTAATAACTTAGTGTTATATATATATATTGTGTGTGGGTGTGTGTGTGGGTGTGGGTGTCTGTGTGTGTGTGTGTGTGTGTGTGTGTGTGTGTGTGTGTGTGCGTGTGTAGATGTGGATAACGTGTATTTGTCCTAATAATAAATACAGTAAATAGACTAAATCTAAATAATAAATATATTATAATAATATAAATATAAATAATAAAGAATGTGTATATCATGGTATGCCTGTAGTTGCAGTGCAATGACAAATGCATACATTAGGAATAAAAACAAAATGTATTTTGGAGTTTTTAATTATAATTTTTATGTAAATGTACTGATAGACGTGATGTTTGTTACAGCAAATGCGTGAGCTGATTGCAGAACACAAGCCTTATATCGACAAGATGAACAAGACCGGGCCCCAGCTGTTGGAGCTAAGCCCTGTTGAAGGCCTTTCCATCCAGGAAAAATACACAGTGACTGACAAGCTTTATATGCAGATAAAAGAAGATGTTAAACAGCGAGCGGTAGCTTTGGATGAAGCCATTTCTAAGTCAACCCAGGTATGGTCTTCACTCACAAGATCTGTTTAAATCAGCAGATACTGTAAGATAATATTTTGATTCAAGTGAATGAAAAAGCCCAAGGTACACAGTGCACTTTTTCTAGTGTGGTTTATGATACCCTCCAAATGTAAAAGTAGGTTTGTTGGTTTGTTTTTATCATACATTATATATTTATTCAATTCTAATTTTAGCTGTCTGTTTGTTGTATTCATTAGCCATCTCTCAATTAATCATTAGGCATGCATTTTATCTCAACTACTTTTTCATGCATGTTTTTTGCAGATTTGCCAACAGCTTTATTTACATTTTCAGTTCTTTATTAATAACGTTAATTTTATTTTATTTTTTTCTTTATACTTCTTTCATTAAATATGTTCTTATGCCATCACTTGGCTACTTTCACTTATTTTTAATAACATAAAATATATCAAACAGGTTAATGAGGTGAGGCCAAGGCATGGATTTCCCCAGTGCACCTTCTTTACCTACTGCTTGAAAATGTTATTATTATGCTTTGCAGTTCTTAGTTACTAATAGATTTCATAAAGTGCCCATACATGAGTATAGGTAAACAAGCTTACCATAGTAAAGCACCAATCAAACGTAATAACTTCAGAAAGTAATAGAAATGTTTGTTTAATAATGGTGTGTCATGCACTATACAGTAGATTAACATTTTTTTTTTTTTTTTTTTAGAAAACAATTACATCTTTAAAATTGAAAGACATGCTTTTTAGGATTAAAATATTAACAAATGAAGTTCAGTAATATAGTTATCTGTTACTGTACACGACTGAGCTGTAGTATAGCTGGTCTGTTTATTTTCACGGTATACACTTTAATCTTATCGTTTACTTATAACTGTAACTGAGATCAGCATGATTCATTTGAAGATTTATGGCATTGTCATTCAAGTTAGCCAAATTGAATGATGTCATGTTGCATGGAATGCAAAGTGAATATTTATTACATTGAAATGTGTGCTGGGAAACAATGCTTTGTGCTGCTGTATCATCCTGTTTCAAACAAACAGCAAACAATCTGCTCTTCTGTAGTTCCATGACAAGATTGACCCAATGATGGAGACTCTAGGACGGATAGTGGAGCGCTTGAGGCAGCCCCCTTCCATCTCTGTGGAGGTGGAGAAAATTAGAGAGCAGATCAGCGAGAATAAAAATGTGTCTGTAGATCTGGAGAAGCTTCAGCCTGGATATGAAACTCTGAAACAACGTGGGGAGGAGATGATTGCACGCTCTGAGGGGGCTGACAAAGATATATCCGCTAAAGGTATCTTTTAATCTGGTATTTATTTTTGAAGCATTTCATTATTTTTTAATATTAAACAACTTGAGAGTGCTGATAAGCCAATAATTATAGTTGTGTGCATTTTTGTTCTTTTTTGTTCATTATCATCTTTTTCTAAAATAAACTTTTAATACCTTTCTACTTAGTTGCATTCTATTTGAAAACTCAGCCATATTTAATTTGGTACACTTTTTATACCTAATAATATACTCCTAACTTGCATATATATTGCGGTGTGTATGCTTAAGTGCACAATACAAAACTAACACCCAGTGCAACAAAGCCTCAAAGTCCAAGACTGACAGGTTAGATCTAATCTATTAATTTTCTTCACTTAGCTGTGCAAGACAAGTTAGACCACATGGTGTTCATGTGGGAAGATATCAAGGCCCTTCTCGAAGAAAGAGAAGCCAAGCTCTTGGATGTGATGGATCTAGCTGAGAAATTCTGGTTTGACCACTGTGCACTCATAGTCACCATCAAGGACACACAGGATCTCCTGCGAGACTCGGAGGAGCCTGGGACCGACCCTTCAGTGGTGAAACAGCAGCAGGAGTCTGTAGAGGTTAGTGGACACTCAGCAGTTTTGAGCACAAATTCCAGTTCAGCTCAGTTTATGAATATGGAATACTGTACTAGCCCATTAACCCAAAGAAGACAGGACTGCAGCACACCAAAAAAAGAAACTATAAAGACAGTTTAAATATATTAAAATAGATGGGTATTTGTTAAAACAAATGTGTATGGAATGAGTCTAGGAAGTAGAATGTGGATGTGAACTAGGCTTAACCAAAATATGTGTGTATTGCAGCATACAGCCCACAGAAGTTCAGATCATTCATTTAACTTATTGCATGACTTTTCTTAAACCATTGTAAAGGCGTATGTGTTCTTTCCAGAGCTTTAAAGAAGAAATAGATGGATTACAGGAAGAGCTTGATGTAGTTCAGAACCTCGGAAATGAATTGATGGCTGTCTGCGGGGAGCCTGACAAGCCTGTAATCAAGAAGAGCATTGATGAGGTAATGACACTGTGAATGATAGCATAATAAATTGACAAGGAAGTGGCAAGTTATCAAAGGCAGTTATTAAAGGAAAGTAGTTAGTTTAGTTAATTGAGATCAGTACATTACCCCTGTGTTTTGACAGCTGTGAAATACACATTTTGAGCCAATTGACTGTAGACTGCAGTAGCCTGTACTACATTCATTTTGATCTGGATTATTTTATACCATCACCGCAATCTAGAAACCTTGGTAATTGGGGCAACTCGATGTGTGTTTCATCTTCCTAATTTAGGCAATAATACTTGATGTAATTATTTGTCTATTGATCATTACTTGCTAGATAATTGGCCAAGTTAATGTCCCAAGCTAAAGGTCAGTATACTACTGTAAGAGAATACCCACTGTGGATGCTACTATTACTGCAAGAAATATATATATGTTTGTGATTCAAAAAAGTATTACATGTACTGGGTAACATTCATGTGCTTATACCCAAATACCTGCATTACACTGAGACTAGGTCACTCTTGTTACTAACAGTTTATTTTCATGCTCATAAAGATTCACCTCTGGTGTTTGGAAGCCAACCAAGTGTGTTATCTTTTCCAGCTCAATTCTGCTTGGGACAACCTGAACAAGAACTGGAAGGAAAGAGTGGAAATACTAGAGGAGGCCATGCAGTCTGCTGTTCAGTTTCAGGATGGACTGCAGGTACTGTTTTCAAACAGTTTATGAAAATACAGAACTCAATACGACCACCAAACAGTATGATCAGAGAGCTTGTCCTAATAAAATTAGATCTTCAATAACGTCTCTTACTTCAAATGACTCAACAGGCAGTGGTTATAATGGTGATCTGGTCTTTATATGAGTGCTTTTGCAAGCAGGTAAATTACAATACAAATGTCTCAACCTTATAACAATACTTTGCCTCATTCTTTGTTTCTTTACATTTCTCACTTTGTTTATTTATGCAAGTTCATAATTGTTGTTTATTCTTTTCTCCTTGAGATCACATTTCTTAACCATTGTTAATGTTAAATTAATTTCTTTATAAAACGGAAAACAATATTTCCCTGGTTTGTCTTGAATAAGGCTGAGAGTTGATGATTCAGAGTCTTTTTCAGTATTGTTGATACAAGTTAGAACAAAGATGAAAAGATGAAATTCTGTTGTTGGGATTTATTTATTTTTTTATGCTAAGAATGATTGAATACACAAACGTAAGCTTTAGTTATTTTGAATTCCAGTCATTGTGTTCCAGGCAATTCCAAACGTCCTTTATATAGAATAACAGTTAGTTGTAATAGAGCTGTCTGGATGACAACTAAGATCGGCATCCAAACACAATGCTTGGTTAGCTGCTGAACATGTGGGGACAGATAAAAAACCAATGCAGCTGCCAGAAGTCTACATACCAGATGATGATATTGATTGCCAGTAAAATATTCATTTTAAAGTTTTGGTTTTCAAGTGTTAGGCCCTCCATGGCATTGTTTACATATTGGCTGGGATTACATGCACATGACTCTTCAGTCATGACGTTGTCACGCAAATACATTGTGAAACAGCAGAAGGATGTCTATTTGGCAGTGCGACTTTGGGTCAGGGTCAACCTCTTTCTCACAATAAAAATAGCTGTAAAAACCCATGTATACCTGAGCAGGAATCATGCCTGTGGCTGTTGAGATTTAAGCAGTCAAGACCCAGTTCTTCTGACTTGAAATGAACAATTAAACATAAAAGGGTTTATTTTCTAACTTACCACTTATAAAACCTTACTTCAAAAAATGAAAAACTATAATAAAGTAAACATTTTAAAAGAAACTAGTGTGTATACAGGTATATGCACATACAAAACTATAAAAAGTAGTTTTTAATTTAAAACAAAAGTAACATATAATTTATCTTGCGTGTGTCACAGCACACAGAATCCAGGTTGAGGTGCTGCAGCCTGCAGCTTCGCAGTTTTCTTGTTGAAATGTTTCTGCTGAAGCGCTGTGGCTAGCTTCGAGATGAAATCTCTCCCACTGATATTTTCCCCGGTGCATTTCTTGTACAAAACGAAGGAATTGATGGCTGCTACGTCCAGTAGAGATAACAACAAGCTTGTGTGTGTATATATATATATATATATATATATATATATATATATATATATATATATATATATATATATAGTATAGATATGTGTGTGCAAAAATAATAATATTGTAGGTTATATTCAAAATAAAAACATGTATTATAAAAGGCGGTTCTAGCGTTAATGAAATTTAACTTTTAGATGTTCTACAAACACACACAATTTTTTTTTTTCCTAAATCAGAACTGCATAGCAATGCATTTCCTGAAAAGTATGGAAACACATTGTGAGGAAAACTGTCATGACATGTAAACACAGGCAATATTAATCAAGGTAATGGGATCACCCAGTGCTTACCTTTCAGCAGTCACTAATTTGAACTGTGCCAGAGCTTTTTTTGCCAGATAATATCCAGAGCGCAGAGACAGTTAGTTATGCAAAGCCTGACTTACTATAGTTAAAAAAATGATAAACTAGCTAAAACAAAGTTGTATGATTTCTATGCATATATACAGTAGCTTCATCACATTTTAACTTTAAGGGACATCTGTATTGAGCTCTTTACGATTATGGCAAAGAATGCATTGTGACTAACAACCATTTCTGTTTTCTTACAGGGGTTATTTGACTGGGTGGATATTGTGGAGAGTAAACTTGATTCCATGTCACCTGTTGGCACTGACCTAGAGACTGTCAAACAACAAATAGGGGAACTGAAGGTACATCAATACAGGTTCATAACTATTATTGGGAGCAGCAAGAGGAAAATAAGGTATAATGTGAGGCATTGACCCTTATATTTTGAAGACGTTATGTTTACTAAGTAGCACCCTGAAGGTAACAGTATTTTTAAAAAATAACTTGTGGCTTGTTTTGTTTGCCTGCCTATAGGAAATGTCAATTATAACATTTGTCCCTTGTTTAATTCACACAGTACTTCTAATAAAAAAGAATAACAAGTGAAAATAAAAGTCTATCTCTTATTAATCTATCTCTTATTACGCTGGCAATATTATGTACTTTATATAAGTTGCATTTAAGTAATTATGTAGGCAAGATTTTATGTATAATCTCCTATATATGTTTTTGACTAATGAGAAGATGTTTTAAGTAACTTGTCAGGTTAACCACATTCGTCCTTTTATAGAAGATTGTGCTACAAATGTTGTTTACCATCTGTACAACAGGAATTCAAGTTGGAAGCCTACCAACTACAGATAGAGATGGAGAGGCTTAACCAGCAGGCAGAGATGCTGTTGAAGAAAGTTGTTGATGAAAGCGACAGACATCCCATTACGGAACCTTTAACTGAGCTCAGAATGCTGTGGGACAGCCTTGATCAGAAGATTATCAACAGACAGGTAAACCAGGAAAGGAAAAAAAAAACAAAACAATATCCACAATAAAAGTCCCACAAAGGATACTCACTAAAGTACTTCCGCATGGGGTTGTGCTAAGAACAAGATGTTGATCAGGCCTCTATGGTTCAAATGATGTGTACTGTATATTGTCAGTATTATATGATCTTGGATATGGAAGGTAGAGCTATGGCGTTAACTCATTATGACTCCTGAAATGCTATCATAAGCATGTTCATCAAAGTGCACATAATGAAGTGAAACTCCATGACAAGTTTATGTGAAAGTCTAGATTATTTAAACACATTTCATATACCTGTATGCAGTAGAAGCAGGTTAATTAAAACCTTGATTATCTGAAACACAAGATAATAAATTATATTTCTTGACATTATAAAATGCATAGAAATGTGGTATTGGTTTGTGTTCAGAAATCTAGCATATAATAGGAAAATGTCAAACTAATTATGTTAACAGAAAATTGTTACTCCTATAAGGTTATATATTGGGATTCATTTTAACATGTTACCCACACCACATAAACTTAAAAAAAATGTTTTTGCTATCTTGGGTTGATTTAAAATTGTTTGATTTTTTTTTTCATTTAGCACACCGGGGTTACATCCCCAGTCCAGTCCACACAGCAGCTCTGTACCAGTAACCATCTTCCTGTCTTTGTAGCACAAACTGGAGGGAGCGCTGCTGGCTCTGGGGCAGTTCCAGCATGCCTTGGATGAGCTGCTGACATGGCTGACACACACAGAAGACTTACTGAAGGAACAGAAAAAAACAGGAGGAGACCCCAAAGCTATAGAAATTGAACTCGCCAAGCATCACGTAGGTGTTTGAATTGCTTTCTTGGGTTATTATAGCTTGTCATAAACAAAAAAAAAAACACATAATAAATACTGTGCATGGGGATCTAGTTTCTGATCTAAATAGTCACAGATTTAAATGATGCTGTAATAATTCACTGTGATTAACAATAATTTAAGGCGATTGAGCCAAGGTAATTGTTCATTTGATTGCCATCCAATAAAGCCAAAGTTTAACAAACAGGAAATACTTGGCTGTCAAGTTCCATCAAATCCTTGCAATCTGCCAGCATTGGCAATCAATGATAAACAAACCAAACTGTTAAATTCTGACACAAAGATACACGCACACACGCACCATCATATCCAGCTTGTAGTGATGAGCCAAAATTGTAGACAATGTATACATTTTTCAAAAAGTTTAACCATGAAGTGTCTTGCATGAAATATGGGTTATTTTTAACAGTATTTGAGTTAAGGTAAGTTTTATTTCAAATATTGTAATTCACAACATGTTCAATGAGGCACTAACTTGTGTTTCCAAAACAAAAATGCCTTCAGTTCTGTGGATATGTTAGTGGATATGGATGTTCATATATTGGCATACTATAATTGTTGTTGTGTCCAGCACAGTTGTTTCTCCTGTATTTGTGGTAGCAAGGCAGTTTTTAAACAAACATGTTTAATCACGTCCTACATAGACCCCCCCCCCCCCCCCCCCCAATAAAAGAACACTCCATACCCAGGCTTTGTTATGAACAGGGCTATTGTATAAACACCTCGATACACAGAATTGCAATTTTTGTGATGTGTACTGTACCTCCAATCAGTTCACCAATGATCTACAGTACTAGTTAAATTCGCTCCCACACCTCCAGAAAAAGGCTTGGGCATTAAGCCCCCGTAGCAATTTTTTTTAATAACATTTGTTTTTTGTGTTCCTTAGGTGCTCCAGAATGATGTGCTGGCCCACAAAACCACGGTGGAAGCTGTTGAGAAAGCAGGAAATGATTTGATTGAGTCCAGTGCTGGGGAGGAAGCTAGTAGCCTCCGGAGCAAGCTGGAAAACTTGAATCAGCGATGGAAGACAGTCCTGGAAAAAACAGGACAGAGGCGGCAACATCTGGAAAGCGCTCTGCTCCAGGTATTATTCAAAATAACTGTGCGACAGGATGGCTGATGTAGTCATGTGTGTGACATCAGGTTCCAGGAAAGCAGTACACAAAAGGCAGGAATGCGGGGCAGAAACTGTGTGGCTGCGCAATGTTTTATTAAACAAAATAAAGACTTTTCAAAAAGTGTCATTTTGAGCCCATTTTCTTTCTTATTGAAACACTAATTACCAAAGGAAGTTTTTTTTACCCTCTTATCTTGATTGAATGAACAAAGGATGCTCACCGATCTCGCCTGATTCTGTTTGAACCTGCATTTTGTTCTGGCTCAAATCGTAGAATTCAGCTTATTCATTTCCACTGTGTTAGTTTCTAGTAGTAGTAGTGCGTCGCTAATTTAAACAATCTGGTATTCAGTTAAGGCTTAACAACTATTAATTAAGGTTTAAAAGGATGGAGAGAGATGGAAAATAAAAACCGAAAACTAGAAGCCCTGTGTATATTATCTCATCTGTTTGTTTAAGCAGCTCAATGGGAATTACAATTACAATAGATACAAAAATTTCTATAGTTTCTATTTTGGTTTTGGTATCTAAAAAAAGAGTGCATGGGTAAAAAATAAAATCAATAACTTGTCTTTAATATAAGTCTACAACCCACTCCTGGAATATGTATTAAGGGATTCAATTTGAAGTAGACTAATATTATGGCATGATTCACGAAAAAAAAAATCAGGGTGACAAATTGCATCTTTTTTAAAATTTGTTTTCAAAAGGCACCTTAAGACATCTGGGCTGTACATCCTTTATAAGGACTCAAGTTGCAAAAATTACCTATTTCACTTGGTTAGATTAACAGTTTGACCCAGATGATCTAATAAATGTTATGATACTAATATTTTTAATAATGTCATATTTTAATAGTATATTTCATAATGGAAAATATTAAATATTGCGTCATATCCTTGGACTATTGCATACATTACAAATCAGTATAGATTTGTAGGAAAGACCATAGTCTATCCTTTGGTTCTAATGAACTGCTATTTTATTGTGTACGATAGGCCCAGGGTTTCCATGGCGAGATTGAAGATATGCAGAAGTGGCTTAAAGACACTGAACGTCAGCTGTTAGCATCAAAGGCTGTTGGTGGTTTACCAGAAACGGCTCGAGAGCAGCTTAATATCCATTTGGTATGTATGGTATGATAACAAAGCCTGGTTACAGAGGGTTGGGTTGCAAAGACCACAGCTACCTCAGTTCATATTGTAGAGGGTAAGCTAGAAGACCATATAAAGTGTCACAGCTATTAAAGATTTTAAAAGAGTTAAATAAACAATTAAAGCTACAGTGATTTTGAAAAAAAAAAATGGTAAGCTTTTGTGAGAAATCTTACTTTAATGTATCTTTCAGTTTAAAATTTAAAATCTTGATTTTTGTTTATTTAGAAACCACATTTAACAGTAGATAAGAAACAGCACTTGTGTTGTCGTTATTTTTTTCCATGTGGCAAGCACAACATCAACTAAATTGATAAATGTTTACATTAGTTTTAGTTAAGTTTTATTTAACAAAGGTCCCAATCCAAAAGTGTTGGTTTTGTGTATATATATATATATATATATATATATATATATATATATATATATATAATATGAGTTGTTAAGAATCTGAACGATTTGCCCAAGACACACAAAGACCAACTCCTGAATTTTTGAAGGAAAGGAAGAGCAAAAACATCCTTTCCTTCTGCACTGTAGTTTGACTAACGTCTGATCCTGTCGTCGACTAGTGCCCAGACGGGTCTCCCTGTACCAATATGGTTAGTCTCGGACCTGGATTTCTTGAAAAGAAAAATTACCCTTAGACACACGTTTGTTTTTAAAAATTACTTGAAAGATACCACCAATGTGATCACGATTAGTGCTAAACCACACAAATCCCTAGGGAAGTTTTTCAATATCTTGGTAGAACAAAAGTTAATATATATATATATATATATATATATATATA